>NC_057795.1:602083298-602250732 GCF_018294505.1 Triticum aestivum | reverse complement strand
GCCGCCGCCGCCGTCGGAAACCCTAGCGCGGGGAGCGTTGGCGTCGCCACCGCCGGAGCTCCGCCGAGCGCCGGCCTCGCGCACAGCCTCTTGTTGCCGCCGTGGATGACAACGGCGACGGGTGGCGTCGCGCCGGCGCCGTCCCGTGCCGCCGCCGCATCGTCGAAGCTCCCCAATGCGGCGTGGCCGAAGAAGGGTAAAACTTCGGCGAAGAAAAACAAGGCGGCGGACGGCTCCGGCGGCACAAAGGCGAGGGGAAAGAAGCTTGCAGTGCGTTCGACGGCCACGGCGGCTCCGGCGGCGCGAAGGCGATGCGTGATGAGGATAGGGAGGAAGATTCATCTTCGGAGGCGGAAGAATCGTCTTCGGAAGATGATGAAGAAGACGAGGAAGATGTTTGATGTGTCTTTCATTTATGTCTTGTGGGTATGAACTTTTAGTTTGCATTTTGTACTTGGTTGGATGAACTTGTGGGCATGAACTTGGTTGGAAAATGTTTGTGACAAATTTCACATGTTCATTGCATTTTGATAATTGTTTCAAACTCATTTTCACGCGCGCCCCGCGAGTCACGCGTGCTGTATTTTTGCGCGCTGCTGGAGCGGCGCGCGCGCGCTGCATTATAGCGCGGCTGCTGGAGCCAGCACTCGCGGCCGCGCTAAATCAGCCGAAGCGCGCGCGGCAAACAGATTTTTTGCGCGCGGCACTTAGCGCGTCTGTTGGAGACGCTCTTAGTTCGCTTTATAGCCATCGCTTCAATCAGTGTCACCGTTTGGTTATAGGTGGTAATATTAACACTTTAACCAGAGCAATCTGTAGGTCTAAATGGTTAAATGAGTACTTGAGTTAGAAGTCAGAAAAGGAGGCATTCTAGATTCTCGTGACCACATTTAAAAAAACCTGAATCACGTTCTTTCAACGCATGTTTTCCTCTTCTTCCGAAGCATATGATTAGGCAGCCGCAATACAAGTTTGTTAATGCTATTACTCGGGTCACCAGGAAGAAGCATACACACAACAAGTCAGGGCACCGGACTTCAAAATTGTATATCTGCGACTAATTTACAAATGTACAGAGTGTGTGACGAGGAGCTATATACTGTACAATACTATATCTGAAAGGGAGATGCTTGTAGAGGCTGAGGGCATGTGAGACAGGCTAGGCTAAACTATAATTTACAGATGGGCTATACACGAGCGGAAATGGTAGGCCAGCCATCAGGTCTTCTGAGCAGAAGCGAGGTGCCCCATCTGCTCGGTGATCTGATCAACGTTGTTCCGGTGACCGAACCAGTAGCAGTCTAGGCCGGTCTTCACATCGTCCTCGGGTCCATGGCTTTCCTCGACGGCTAGCGGCTTGGGCGTGTCCGTGAGAAACCGCTCCCAGAACAGATCGTTCGCCACGGCCGGTTCATGGGGAACTCCGGTCTCGGCCTCGGCCTCGGCGGTCGTCTCGTCCTGCGAAGCGTCTGTGGTGCTGGCCTCGGAGCTCATGTCGACTTCGGCCGTTGTATTGCGCTTGTCTTCGTGAATTTCTGGGAATAGTAGCATTGGACTCTGGACAGCGTAACCCGGAGACTCCGCTAGCTCCGGTGAAGACGGCTGAAGATTTGCTCCGGTCTCCACTGGCGCCGCCTGCAGATCTGCATGAGCCGGATCATCGGTGCTGGGCGCAGCGGCGGCGGCGGCGTTGTACATGTCTTCAGAGGACGACGCATAGTCGCCGGCCCTCCGGACGAGCTTCTCCATGGAGACCAGGGCCAGCTCCATCTTCTCAAAGGGCTCGGCGTTCACCATGACCATGCCCGGCGTCTCACCACCCATCGCCCGCAGATGCGGCACCCGCTGCTCCTCGGCGGGCTCCTCGACGAAGAAACCGATCGTCGGAACCCTCCTCTTCTTGCTGAAATGGTCCGTCGGCTCCAGTTCCAGCATCATGGTCTCCTGCCGTGGATGAACGCCGCCCCGTCTCCTCTGCAGGGTGTCGCGCACGGAGGCCACGACGTCCGCCTGCCGCTGCTCCATCGCCGTCAGCCGGTCCTCCAGCGACTGCATCAGCCAGCTGAGCCCGCACTGCTGCTGTGCCTGCCTCTGGAGCTCTGCCACGAGCAGGCCGTTCTCGTGCTTGAGCCTGCTGATCTCCTCCTCGTACTCGCGCCTCTCCGACTCCGCCAGCGGCCCGTTCACCTGGTTCTGCGGTGAGTGGCTGTGCACCGGCTTGCGCCGGTGGATGTTCTTGAGGAGGTGCATGTGGCCCCTGATGAAGTCGTCGTTCGCGAACTCCCATCGCTCCGGGTCGATCTTCCGAAAACCCTGAGAGACGGCATATGAAATCAGTAACAATGGCAGGAGAAACTCTTTGCGAAATCAAACATGGAGTGGGGCAACTGACGTAGGTGTTGAGCTGCCGGATGAAGCTGGAGAAGTTGTTGTGCTTGAAGTACTTGGGCAGCAGGTCCCGGGAGAAGTCCGGCGGGTTCCACACCACGAAGCTGGCGCCGCCGGGGCCCCACGACACGACGCGGCTGGTCGCCGGGTCCTCCACCATCTCGTACGTCTTGATCAGGAACGGCGCCGGCGAGAGCGAGGCGCCCTGCGGCTGCGGCTGCGAGCCCCCCTCCATGTCCATCTCCATGTCCGTCGATCGGCCCAGCTCGGCGAGAAAGTCTTCAACCGGATTAGATTGGATTCGGTGCCGCTCTTTGTTCACATGAATCAAACTGCATGCGGTTGAAAATTCTCTGTAACCAAGTGGGCAAAGACGGCGACTTGTCGTGGATCGGATCGACTTGTTCTGCAAGCACGGACGGAAGCAACACAGCCGGTTAATTAAGCAAGCGTAGCCGTACAAGCAAAGGGTGCAAACTGAAGTGCAGTAACAGTCAATAATTGGCAACTTGGCCGGCGTCCGGCGAGAAATAGGGGACGAGAGAAACGGAGGAGAACTCCGGCTCACCTGCGGCAAAGACACCGGCGAAACCACGGGTCCTTCCGTAATTCCGTTCCGGCCGGCCGTGATGTCGAGCTTCGAGGTGGTTCCGTAGGAAAACGCAGTGGAGGTGGCGGATCCGGAGGTAGAAGAGAGGGAGGGACCGGGGTGGAAAAGGCGGGCGGCGCCACCGGTGCAGGTGGCGCGCGGGCGGCCTTTATAGGGCGGCCGTGGTCGCGCGACGTGGACGCGTGGTTGCGTTTGTGCACGGGCTGGTCGTTGCATGTGACGTTTGACTGACCAGCGCATGGCGCGGCTGTCGTGGCGTGTCCCGCTTCTAGATGCGGACCGGCAGCGGGTCGTCGGAGTCAGCGGACCAGCTAGCTAGCGCGCACACGATTCCACTCGTCCGGCGACCGGAATAGATCACGGTCGATCGATCACTTGGACACAGTGGGCCGCAAGCTAGTGTCGTTTCCTCGGATGCAATATGGAGAGAATGGCACACGGGAATATCCTGCAGCCCGTCGCGCGTGAACTGTCCAAGATGAAGCGGACGGCTCTAAGAATAGTCTTTCTTTTTAGTAATATATATATATAAATATATATGTGTCTCATTAATAAAATAAAGATTCATTTACAAGCCAAGTAAACATCGACATTACATGACTGAAAAGATAGGATAATCCTATGAAAAACCATCGCCTGTTCCTCTCCATTAAGTAAAAGAAGACAGATCACCTCTTCATTCGAGTTCGGCTCCATTGCTGATCAACAATTTATGGACCTCTGCATGGCGCCTTACCTCGCTTGCAGGGAAACTATGCACGTGAAGAAGAACGGGTAGAAATTCCAACCAGCCTAGTCAACAAGTCTCCGCGGCAGCCGTGTGGACACGATCTATCGGCGATCCGTTACCGTGCGAGAATTTTCACCGGCGTGCATGCATCATGCATGCGCCCGCGCGTGGAAAAATCTATCTGGGCGATCCACCAACAGCGATGTTTTTTTCAGCAATCCATATAGAGTTATAGACCGTTCCCTGTCTGTCCCCGGCAATCAATCACCACAACTGTCTTGCGCGTCAGCTGCGCCGTCAGGGAAATGGACGTGTGCATCTTGGTAGTACTGAGTGCATGGACTTGATTAGCTGGGTGGCAATTTTCTTGGCGATTTCACCCCATATCTGCACGGGGAACTCTTGTTTTCAGATCAGCATCTAGAAACTCTGGAATTTACTTCCCGAAAAAGAAAACTCTGGAATTTACCGTGGACTTATATTGAAACTGTAGTAAAGATCTTATTCCATGAAACTGATGAAGACGGAAGAAAATTTTCCCATTTTTTTCCTATGGAAGGTTAAAATGCTTTCTATAATTATAATTTTCTTGTAGCTGGTGTTTGGGATCAACATTCTGATAAAAGACAACCTGATTAGAAGAGGCCGGATTGGAGCGCGCCCATTTTCTGTGGCGGAGAGGAGTCTGCGCAACACATTTTATGTGCAATGTTCTGTTTCCAAAATGCTATTGAACATTCCAAAGTGTGCTTTCAGTTTAACTGATATTCCCGATAGCATGCATGATTTTTTTTTGCGGGTACATGCATGAGTTTGATGTATGTTTTTTTCTTCATTTTTTGCAAAAGCTGAAAGGCACATGATGTTGGTTGGTGTCTCAGTAGTTCTGTGGGCAATTTGGATATTAAGAAATAGCATAATATTTGATAATTAACAAGATTAATGATCCTCGTGTTCCTATCAATATGATTGCCAGATGGTTGAATGATTGGGTACTTTTGCAGAAAAACCAGAAAAGTCCAGAAACCCTTAGATGGGGAGTTAAGATGTTCGAGCTGATTGCAAATAAGTTCTTTAGTTGTGCATGGCTGGCGGGTGGGGGTGAACTGGATCATGGCAACGTGAGAGATGAACCTTCTTTGTCTACGCTCCATCTACTGCAAATCAGTTCTTTAGAGTCGTGCATGTCTGGCGGGTGGGGGTGAACAGGATCATGGCGACGTGAGAGACGGACCTTCTTTGTCTACACTCTATCTACTGCAATGCTTGCTCTGAAGTTTTCTTTTGTTGCTTCTGCATAATGCATGCAAATGTAATATATATCCTACTACCTTCGTCCGGGTTTTTAGGTCCCCTCAGCCAGAACGTATGGACCAAGGCGGCTTCGAACATGGAGATAATGCTTGGATTAGAGCCAGTAGTTATGCACGAATTTAATGCCGATAAACCAGGCCATGAGGCTCACAACAACTACGCCTGCCCTTTTCCCTGCATGAGCAATGCTACACCTACGAATGGTTTAACATAATGTTATGTAATTAGACAGCTGGCAGGTTATGATTGGGGTTAGAGAGAAGGCGGGCCCCACCCCACTTAAAATCAAGGGGGGGGGGGGAGGTATTGATGGAAGGTTACGTAAAAGATTTACGTTAGTGTTCGTAGGTGTAGAATTATCGGCGCGGTAACCGTGGCTGCATGGCCAATCGGGCGATTAAAGATGCTTGCACTAGCTATTTCCCACACATTAAATCTGCATGTGAGATTAATTCGGAGAGAAAATCTAGGGGCTTTCCTCGTAGGGGCCTTGTAAAATTGTTACACGGTATGGTGCTGACGGGACCAATAAACCAGGACGGAGGTAGTACCTAAGAATGTTGTTTGATAGGTGCTTCGCATGAATTGTTGTATGTTCCCTTGCCTAGGCGTTTTAGCTCTTTGTTTTGAGGGTTCGACTTGTGGATGCCCAAAACTATGAGTTTGTTCTAGTTTAGATCATCTACTTATCTCTTTAGCTTTATTTTGGTTAGTAGTTAGATTTCAATTAACTCTCTGGTATCTAAAAAATTCTCATGCAAAGCAGGCACTAATATGTATCCGGATCACATTGATGTTGGGTTATCTTTATAATTGTCGGTCTACTAGCTCTCTATTCAGTTCATTTACATGATTATCTCTTGCATTGTGAGGAGGTATACATACATGTATATAGATTATCACAAACATCAAATGTGCTCTCTAACCGTCCTAAGCAATTCAATCTACTTTAGGTTGGTTCTCTGTCTAAAAAAATGTCAACTTCCGTTGGGTCAGGTAGCTGATTTTGAGATCAACGAGATGTTAGAGTCTGCCCATAAAATAGAGGCGATGGGGAAGTGGTGGCCATCCGCGCTAAATTAACGACGCTCCCTGTGCAAACCATTATCTTGTGTACTCTCAACTATTTTGATGATCTCCTGAGCCGCCATGGCTTCATAGCAACACATGGGCAACGTTCTAGTTTTCTAACATTTAGAGTGCATTGAACCTCTTGAAGATTTCATGTGCACCAGAAGTCGTATTGCATGTTGCAGGTTGGGACTTTACCGAAGTGCACCACGTCCACCAAAACCACCACCGACATGTGTAGCACTCGATCTATTTGGTGTACTCTTCAACTATTTCACTATATGGTGTACTCTTCAACTATTTCACTATCTGGTGTACTCTTCAACTATTTCACTATATCCAGTATGTCAAGTTGCAAAAAAAAAGCCTATATCCGATCTGTCTAGTAGTTGAGGATATTGAGATGTGATGCTCTCACACTTCGTTCGGTTGTAACTACTAACTAGGAGCAAAATGTAGATGCAGTATGTGAAAAAAAAACCTCGCATTGAACACGACATGCTTGACGCGGGTATCTAGATCTCATCAGGTCATGTATGTTTACCACCTAGTACATGTTTTATTTATAAGTACTTGTACTATGTTCAATTTGATCGGTACATAGATGGCAACACTGCTGCGGGACTTGAGTAGTTGAATATAGATGTTAATCGGGCTCACCAACTCACCGGCGCACTATAGTTTGACTGGCACAACAACTTATATAAAGCTCCTAGCCAGTGCTCGATTCATAGGCCAAAGAGAAGAGGATCCATGACAAAGGTGAGCTGAGATGCTAAGATCAAGAGAAGTGCAAAATGTAGCCATAGGAGTGGGAGGTGTCGGTGAAATGTTGGCCACGGCGAATATCAGTGCAACTTGAAATCATGAATGACATCGGCTGAATGAAACTTCTCGCATGAGAAAGAGGATACGTGTTGTGCACAACACACATCGAGCATGCTCTACAATGCATCCTTTAATTTGTTCCCTTTGTTTCTTTCATCGCAATATAGCTGGGGCTCTCCGGCTCCTCATCTCACTACCCTTTCGGCAGAACCGCTCGCGTTCTTTCCATTGCGACGATGGAACTATGGTGGTACTACCTTAAAGCATGTGAGCGCGAGCCCTCTATATGGATTACTCGATCCTTATTGTAGGAATAGCCAACAAAACACAAGAATTTGCTCCGCCAAAATGTCTTAACAAACCAAATGGACTTGGGAAGGAACCCTTATGAAAAGGGACCAACGCAAGTTAATTGGTCCTCTGAATCTGGCGCCAAGGCGCCAACCGCGAAGAAGGCAGCACAAGCTTTTGGCAAAGGAGCATAGTGGAATTGGGAGCGAGCAGGGGTAGACGAATGACCGAGGCGGCCGTCGGCGTGCCACCACCGGTGCAGGTGCTGCACGGTTGGCCTTTATTACATGGCGTTGCGCGCGCATCTTACGGGCTGGTCGTTTGCTTGTCTTGTGGCTAGGCTTGCTTCTAGAATCTACGCCCTCCGTTCAGAAATACTTATTGAAGAAATGAATATATCTAGACGTATTTTAGTTTCTATATACACACTTTTATCCGTTTCTGTGACATAATTCTGAACAAGGGAGTAGATACGGAGCAGCTAATGCGCACACGTTCCCATTGGTCCGTCCGGAAGCCGGAACCGTCACCAATGGGAAGTAGCCACTGAATACGTGGAAGTAGCCTCATTGATCCCTCCCAGTGTGTCGTTTCCTCGGATGCTCTCAAGAGAATGACGGTAGGAATCCACATCAAAAGGACTAGCTAGACTGACGGTAGGAATCCACATCAAAAGGACTAGCTAGACTGACGGACGGGAATCCTACAGTCCATCACGGGGACAGTTCAAGATGAAGCAGAGTAGCAGACGGCTCTGAACAATCTGCATGGGCTCGATCATGTCTGCTTGCACGGAAAGAAATATCGTTCTACAGGAAGACGACGAGGGAGAACGAGTACTCAGGGAGAATCCATCCACCAACCGATGCCCAGCGGAACCTTCCATGCCGCGCGCGCAGGTAGGGAGCGTTCTGTGTCCCCATGAGACAGTGCAACTCTAGTTCCTGCGCGTCGGCTGCGCGGTCGGATAGAAATTGACGTGGAAGCAGTGCGCGTACACCTTCTAGAGAGCGAGCATGGACTTAACTGGGCCCAGTTCCGTTGGTGATTTATCCACACAAGGAACTATTTGTGTCCATATTTTCGTGCATGCTCCTCGCCATGTGTACACACCTAGGATCGGGAATCTAGAAGCTGTGGAGTTTGTTGTGGCTTCATCAAATAGAGCAGGTGACGTGATCCCCTTGTCGGCTGTGTGTATTAACTCTGCCCTCGTAGATAGGGTATACCAATCCGAAACCCGGCACTTTTAAAACGAGCTAGGATAGTGATAAGGCTGATTGTAGTAGGTAGTATCATGCATATGCAAAATTGCATAGGAGCACCTGCCGGCGCAGCCTCGGGCTGGTTGTAATGGAAAGTATCATATACTAGTATCATGCATATGATACTAGTGTATGATACTACCTTCCTAGTATCATATAGTGCTTTATTTATTATCATGCATGACACATACTATCATAACATTTGTTATGATACCATATCATGCTATGATACTCAATTTTCTCTTTCTTCATTTAATTATACATTAAATCTGCCTAGTTGGCATGCATGATACAAGCTATGATACTTTCATTATAACCACCCAATATCTCACCATCAATTATGCATAGGTATCTGCACCACTATATGTATTCATCATTTTAGTTGCATGTATGTTCTGATTTAGAGATGCATAGCGTTGTATTCTCTGCATGCACTGGCCCACTCAACAACACACTCCTGCTCTAGCCACCAACATCCAACAACTAAAGCTACATTTACTCAAGCAATGGTCACATCATCACTTAATGCCTTTCCCATTGATTCCATTGACCCCGTTTCATCTTCCTTCAACTCCTTCGTCTCAAACTTAAAAGCCATTTCACGTAATCACACATTTTTACAAAGCTTAATTTTTACGATACTCCATCCGTTTCTAAATACAAGATCTTTTAAAGATTTCAATACCGACTACATACGGATGTATATGGACGCATTTTAAAATGTAGATTCACTCATTTTGCTCCGTATATAGTCTATATTGGAATCTCTAGAAAGCCTTATATTTAAGAACAGAGGGAGTACTAATTCATGCGAAATTATCTAATTATATTTGAGAGATTTTCTAAGATATTTCATATTTGTTTTTTCTGTTAATTGAGAAACTGAGTACGTCATGAGAATAACTCCAGAAATCTTTTCAATAATAACTCAGGTACTACTATTATTATCCTATTCTTATAGAAAGCTGAGAATTTAATGTACGTGCTCTAACTCTGGTCCCACCGTGCATCTATTACATGTATGTGCTCTAGCTGCCAACCTCCGGCTGTACACTCCATTTACTACTCATGCGGTAACGTTTCTTCTTCAGTACACTAAACTCCGGCCACAATCATTCATTAGCAGTTTAGTACTATATTCTTCTGTCACTAATGAACTAACATTGGATGCCCTATACACCCCATAAGAGATCAGAGTCATCTAAAAGAAGTACAATACCATTAGTAGAAAACAGGGCTGGGCCAAGCACTCGAGAGCTCCGATCGTGTTTGCTAAAAACTGTCAAACGGTCATCACCTTCCTAGATAAGGTGGAGGAACATAGGCCTCTCTCATCGCTGGAACGCTCGGTCCGCACCCAAGCTGCCCTCTCTCTCCACCGCCAAAATGCCCTAACCGCCTTATACTGGCGACAGCGTGCCAAAATCAAAGACTGCGTCTGGGGGACGAAAACTCAGACTACTTCCATCTGTGTGCCACTGTGAGAATGCGTAAGAACCATATCAAAGCTTTGGTTTTAAATGGGGTTGATGTGACTTCTCACTCTGGGAAACACCGTGCCCTTCGGGATTACTTCAAGAACATTATTGGCTTCCCTCTTGTGTGCGACTCTCTCCCGAATCTCCCCGACCTAGTTTCTTCTTCACGCCTCACAACGGACCAGGCTGATGCTCTAACCACTCCCTTCACGCTTGACGAGATCAAAAAGGCCCTATTCTCCATGAACGACAATGCTAGTCCGGGTCCAGATGTGTTCGGGCCGGCTTTCTACAAAGCTAACCGGGACCTTGTTAAACACGATCTCTTGCACCTTCTCTCTTGCCTCCACGATGGCACTGCTGATCTTAAGCGCATTAACAAGTCTTATATTGTCTTAATCCCTAAACAGATCGGGTCCTCTGATCCTGACCATCTGCGCCCTATCTCTCTGCAAAATTGCCCGGTTAAACTGTGCTCCAAATGCATTACTAATCGTGTGCAACCTCTTATCCCGGACCTTGTCCACCCTGACCAATCAGGTTTTATTAAAGGTCGTAATATAGCCGAAAACTTCATTCTTGCCGCTGACATCGTTCAAGCGTGCCACAAACGCAAATGCCCGTCTATTGTGCTGAAATTAGATTTCAAGAAAGCATTCGACTCGGTCGCCTGGGGCTTCCTATACTCCATCCTAAACGCCAAAGGCTTCCCAGACAAGGTTATTCATTGGATTAAGATGTTAAATAACTCCAGCCAATCGGCGATCCTTCTTGACGGTACCCCCGGCGTCTGGATTCAATGCAAACGTGGCCTCAGACAGGGCGACTCTTTATCCCCCTACCTCTTCATAATCATCGCCGACGTCCTACAACGCATGTTCATCGACGCTGCGTCCCACGGCCTCTTAGAGCACCCCATCATCCCCAACTCCCCCTGTCCTGTACTGTAGTATGCCGATGACACCTTAATTATTCTTAAGGCTGATGAGAACCATCTTGCAAACCTTAAGTCTGTTCTTCAAGACTTCTCTCTAGCCACTGGTCTTCAAATTAACTACGGTAAAAGCACTTTTGCTCCGATCCATGTCGATCCCCACACTGCTGCCCGTATGGCCAATATGTTGGGGGTGCTCGGTGGCCTCCTTCCCCCAAAAGTATCTCGGCCTTCCCCTGTCTACCCACAAGCTACGCCTCCTGGACTTTCATCCTCTCATCGCCAAGGTACACAAGCGGCTGGCCGGCTGGCGTGGCCACCTACTGTCAGCGGCAGGCCGGGCTGTCTTGGTCAAATCTGTTATTCGGGCTCTCCCCACTTACGCTATGAGTGCTATGCTCCTCCATATCGGTACCATCATAGAGATAGATAAGAGATGTCACGCTTTCTTCTGGGCCAGCGACGATCATGTCAATGGAGGGCAATGTAAGGTAGCTTGTTCTGATGTTTGCGCCCCTCTGGCCGGGGGGGTGGCTAGGCTTTCGCTGCCTTTGTACGCACAACATATGCCTTCTTCTCAAATCCCTCAACAAAATTCACTCCCCCGAAAATGGCTCTTGGGAATCCTGGCTTGCCAACTCCTACGGATGGGAGTGTTGAGGAACGTTGCAGAAAATAAATTTTTCCTACGGTTTCACCAAGATCCATCTATGAGTTCATCTAAGCAACGAGTCATGGGAGAGATGCATCTACATACCACTTTGTAGATCGCGAGCGGAAGCGTTCAAAAGAACGGGGTTGAAGTAGTCGTTCTCGTCGTGATCCTATCACCGGAGATCCTAGCGCCGAACGGACGGCACCTCCGCGTTTAACACACGTACGGTCAGCGTGACGTCTCCTCCGTCTTGATCCAGCAAGGGGGAAGGAGAGGTTGATGATGTTCCAGCAGCACGACGGCGTGGTGGTGGATGCAGCAGAACTCCAGCAGGGCTTCGCCAAGCTGCTGCGGGAGGAGGACGAGGTGTAGCAGGGGAGGGAGGCGCCAAGTCACAAGGGTGCGGCTGCCCTCCCCCTGCCCTCCTTTATATAGGCCCCTAGGGGGGGGGGGCGCCGGCCCTGGGAGATGCAATCTCCCAAGGGGGGCGGCGGCTAGGGGGGTGGAGTGCCCCCCAAGGCAAGTGGTGCGCCCCCCACCTAGGGTTTCCAACCCTAGACGTAGGGGGGGGGGGCAAGGGGGGCGCACCAGCCCACTAGGGGCTGGTTCCCCTCCCACCTCAGCCCACGGGGCCCTCCGGGATAGGTGGTCCCGGTACAATACCGGGTGACCCCGAAACTTTCCCGATGGCCGAAACAACACTTCTGTCGTGGAATTAACACGTCAGATGTCCTAGTGTGAGGACTTAGTCGCGAGGCCAACGCATCTATGTGGTAGCTTGAGAGGGGTTGAGCGGAATCGAGAGACGCAACACAAGACAAGGGTTTAGACAGCTTCGGGCCCCGGGAAACATCATCCGGTAAAAACCCTACATGCTGTTTGAGGCTAGATCTCATTATCATCACGAGGGAGTCGCCATAAACCGGCTCTCCTCTAGTTGTGTCTAGCCCTAAAGATTGTTTCTTTCTTGTCCCCCTTTGGGGAGCCCTGCCCCTCCTTATATATGTTGAAGGGGCGGGTTACATGTGGAGTCCAACTCGGACTTTAACTTAAACTATTTTGACTTCCTTTCCTGGGCTTCTTAACGTCTGCCGGTTTAACATTGTCTGCCGGTTCAACATTGTCTGCCGGTTTAACAACGTCTGCCGGTTTAACAATGTCTGCCGGGTTATGATTGACTTAACACCTACCGGTGCTACCATCTGTCTTAACTCTGTCGGTTTAACACTTGCCGGTTTACCATCTGTCTTAGCCATCTGCCGGTTTAACATCCGCCGGTTTACCGTCTGATTTAGCCATTTGTCTTAACTGTCTGCCGGTTTACCATCCGCCGGTTTATCAAGTCCCGACCGGTTTACGACTCCGGCCGTGTCATACCGCGGGGTATATCCCTGACATTAGCCCCCAGTTTAATTTGGATTTATCCATATTAAACTGATCCTGATCATCCTTAAGTCCTTGTCACTTCCTTCTTCTAGAAAATCTGGTTTAATAGGACAACTTCATAATCAACTTCTGACATTGGTTTCTCATAGAAAATGTATTGTGAAGAATAACTCCTTTGATTCAGCTCCCAATGCTTAAAAACAATATTGGTCCTTGAAATACTCATCTGATCTTCAGCCGGTTTAAGAATGTAAAACTTGGCCAGTTTACAAATATTGATGGCACCGGGTCATACTTGTTTGTTGACATGAGCTTTGAAAATATACCTCTTATATGCCTATCACTTGTAGCCCCCAGGTCTTAAGAAGGTAGCATAGCAACAGCTTAAGACTTGCTTCAATATAAATATCACAATCTTGAAGAAATCCAGCTTGTTCATCTCAATCACTAGTCAGAACTGAGTATTCCACATATGTAGCCCCCAAGTGCCGGGTCATTTATGCAATAATGAGCAGGGACTTTGGAAATATAATCATGTAGATTTGAGCAATGATGTGTAGCCCCCAAGGGCCGGCTCAGTAAGATAATATTGAGCTGGGACTTTGATATATACTTCAATGAAAATAACATCATATGATGTAACCCCCATCATGGGGCTTGAATTCACGTCCACAAGGTTAAGAGCCTTGTGCTTTACCAACTGATCAGTGGACCCTTCAATATAATGAATAAAAAGCTTTGTACCTTGAATTGTTTGACAGGAGCAATTGGTAGCCCCCAAGGGCCGGCTCATTATAATGTGATGAGTCGGGTCTTCAATAAGATGAACAAAGAATGACTTTGCATTAGCCCCCAAGTGTCATGGTGCATGCTTGCAGCGACATGAGACTTGCATATTTGATGTAATCTCAACTTAAATAATGTAGCCCCCAAGTGCCGGGTTGTAAGCCTGCAGCAACTCGGGACCATTCCTTCAATTGTAGAATAACAATCATATCCATTGATAATATGATATCCATTGCGCTAAAGCGACTTTGAAAACCTTAATCATAATACTGGTTATTGATAACCATAATAGAAATCCAGCCACGTTGGCTATTTGAATAATATACCCAATGATTTATAAGCGCATAATTCCAATGACGCAATCCAAATATATGCTGGCGACTTATAGTCCAAAGCCAGGCCGGGTCAATAAACACCGGATTATAAGTGATTATGTACTGACAACTTGTAGTTGAAAATCGAGCCGGGTTAATGAACACCGGGTTAATTTGATGACTGATAGTCATGCCGGGTCAACAGACACCAGTTCAACATAAAATATATCAAAAGAGAAAAATCTTGACAAAGGCAAATAAAACCGTGTAGTCGAGGCTTTTTGGGGGCTGCCAGGCCCAAATTCGAGGCTTTTTGTGGGCTGCCAGGCCGCTGAGTTGAACCATTTAACAAAGCCTTTTAAGATGGACCTCCAACTAACCAATCACCGTTTTAACTTTGACAAGTGCAGGGTCTCAAATGAGAGTAACTGTCAAACATTCAGAGGGCCGTGCCAGGATGACCTGGATAGGAGTGTCTTACTTGATGAAGGCAGGTTAACCCGGGGTTTTAGGTAAATATACCAGGCTTCCAAGCCGTGGGTCGATACCCGGCTACAAGGGTCCATTCAAACTCCTTGGTATTTGACACAAGGAGCCCCCAAGTAACGTGATGAGCTGTGCTCATTGGGTGCCTATGTTTGAGCTATGCATGGCAACAAACTCTCTTTGGCCCCTTGGGTGTGAAGCTCCCAAGCTTTGTTGTGGCATGATAGCCGGATTACCGAAGTAACCAGAGCTGTGCTCTTATGATAATATTGGCTTGATAGCTGGATCAAGAGGGTAGTAACGCTATGTTCTGTTTGGTGAACACACCTATGTTTGAACAGGAAGCCCCCAAGTGATCATATGAAGATGAGCCCATAAGGCAGGATACCCATGTTTGAACCGCGTGTCAGGGCAGCAGGTCCTCTTCGGCAACCTTTAACTTTTTGCAAGAGATAAATTCTTCTTGAACTGGTATTTTGACTCGGCTATCGAGAGCTTCAAAGCTTGGTGGGAGATAACTTTCCCTTAAACCGGATATTAAACTGGAATCCTTCTTTTTAAGCCAGAAATTTTCTGACGGCCTTTAAATTTGCACCCATATGGCGGTTTAAGGTCCTGCATTTAGATAACCTTGCAAGCCGGAGTGATTGCTCTTTTTAAAGAAAGCAATATATAATATAAAAATATAATGGATGGATTTCACCTGATATGTCAGGCCAGTTAATATCCACCGCGGGGTTATAAGCCAGCACGGACAAGAGAGTCGGCCGCGGCATTGTTGATGTAGTACGGACTGCAGGGGCGGCGGTTTGTGTTCCGGTTCATCAGTGTGATGCACAGATGCCGGTGTAGAACAGCTAGCGCGCGCCGTCCGCAGTAGGGCATCACTTTTATAGTGAGCACTTGTCCTGTATAAAAAGATATAGGCCAGAGTAATTGTTCTTAAACAAAGTACGTGCCGATAGGAGGGATAGCACCTGATTTGCCCGGACAACCAATAAATCGACCGTGGCTTTGTAAGCCGGTGCGGACGGGCGAGTCAATCGCAGGCGCATGACACCGCGCGGACGGGCGAGTCAGCCGTGTCATGTTGGTGTAGAGTGGCCTGCAGGAGCGGCAGCTTCCGCACGCCCGTTCAACAGTAAGCGGGCGCAGACGCCGGTGCATGATGACGCTAATGCACATTCCATAGGCACGGCATGACTCCACCTTTATAATAAATCATTATCCTGATGTCTTTGAATGACTGATGATCTGTACATAGAATTCTTTCACAGAGTACTGGTAGTGCTCCACAATGCTCTTTGCATCTTCTTATGAAAGCCAACACAAATTGCTGGTACTCGTGCTCTGGTTGAATTGGCAGAGTGGCCTTCATGCATGCACTTCGTTTCCACGGGAATGCTCTAATGGAAAGAGACTTGTATTTGACTAGTATTGTGTTTGTTTGGTTCTCCAAACAGCAATGAAGCCAGATTAACAATGATAATACTGATCTCTTTTGTTGTTGCTGGTACTGGTACTCCGTTGATCCAAAGTAGTATTGTGCTGGTACTTGTTCTCCCAGAGGGATAGTAATACTTCAATGTTGTTGTCCCCTTGAGTATTTGAACATGAGCAACAGTGGCGCTACGGGCTACCGCTGATGATTTTTGTTCTCTCGTGTGGAAAACACTGTATTGTGCATGCTTTCGTAGACATTGCCAAACACTGTATTCCAAACCGGCGAAGCTGAGGCGGGGCCAGCACGGCCACGAGGTTGAAGCGGAGCGAGCGCGACCGGTGAGGGAGCCCTAGCAGAGGCGGCTCGTGGTACGCCTGGCGGAACGAGGCCCAGGCAACTGACGCCGTGGCAGTTTGGGCGCGACGGAGTTGACGTCTCGTGGGCGGTCGGCAGCTCAGCAGCTCCAAGCGGAGGCGAATCCACGGCTGCTCGTCAGGGCCGCGGAAGCGGCTAGAAGCCTGCTCCGACGAGGGTGGCGATTCAAGCGGGCGAGGAGGCGGAGGCAGGCCGCTCTAGCATAGGCGGCATCTCGGCGGTTTAGTGGCACGAATCCGCGACTCGTCTCGCGACGGAAGAGGCGCAAGGTGCGCAGGCAGCAAGAACAGGCGACTTGGAGAACAGTAGGCGCGGGGGCGGCCTGGAGCAGCAGCCGGTGCACAGGAGAAGGCGTAAAACGGTGGATTCAAGTGGCTTGTGGCGGAAGTGGTGGCTCATCGCGGGGTGAGTCGATGATCTCGACGAGGCGACTTAGCGTGCGGCCCTGACCGCAGCGGTGGCAGCAGCTCGGTGACGAAGCGGAGGACGGCTCGGACCCGGCTACCCGTGCTGCAGACGAGGAGACCCGGAGTGGCTGCACCCTCGCCTTGGCAGGGCAGAGCAGAGGTGAGCCGGCGGCTCAGACCACGGCCGTGGCCAGAACGGCGGCTCAGCGCGGAGGTAAAGCGGCTTGCGGGTCGTCAGAGCAATACCAAGACGGGGGCGATTTACCCACGGCGGAGATGGAGCGACGGCTGACCACGGGTGGAGACGGCGGGCGAGTGTGGCCACGGCAGGTGAACCGACGACGGCGGTTTAGAGGCAGGGCGTTCGGCGACCCATCGTGGGGGCGGTGTAGTGATCCGAACAGATGCTCGAGGATTGAGGCCGAGACGATGATGGGTAAACCGATGATGGCGGTTTAGAGGCAGGCGGCGGCAGCCGCGATGGAAGCTCGTGGAATTACCACGGCGGCGGCGGTTTGAAGAAGCGAGAAAAACCCAATGGCCCGGCGGTTCAACAATGCGGCCGCGACGAACCTCGGCGGGTGGTGGATGCTTGAAACGGAAACCACGACAAAACCGCGGGTCCGGGCTGGAACCAGAAGCGGACGGCCTGAGACAAAGCCGCGGCCATGGTTACCCGGCGATGGCGGAGTCGCGGTCCGGCAGAGGCCGCTGCTGTAGAGGCTGCTAGGAGTAGAGGTGAAGCCGGCCTAGTGCGGCGGTTCGAGGTCGAGGTGGCGGCTTGGTCGCACCGGCAAGCCTGCAGCAGTACGGCGCGGGTCACGGCACCAGCTTGTCGGAGGCCACGGGCGGTTCAAGGGCGCGGTGTGCGCGGAAAGAGGCAGCCAGGCATCTGGTGGTGGCCGCTTTGTGGAAGTGCGAGGAAGTACTTCCTCGGGCGTCTGGTTGCCGGTGGATGACCACGGGTGTCGTCGTGCGCGCAACAGCAACTCCATGGCGGTCGGCGGGTTACAGGGTCGAAAGCGAGCCGGCGATGGCGAGTCTGAACAGTGGCGACTGCGACCAAACGCATCTATTGATACGTGCTTGCTTGTACAGAAGTACTTGTCAATTGATTTGCTGTCTCCGGTCGTCAGGCGAGGGAATAACAGCGGTTTGTAGGCGCGATGAAGACAAGCCGGAGGCGGAGCGAGGTGACTCGGTCTCGGCGGATCGGTATAAACTCAAAGCCATGACGGCAGAGACGTGCAGCGAAGGCAAGGTCGCCAAGGCATCGGGGTCGCTTGGTTGACAAGTCCATATCCATCTCCTGCCCCCGGTCGCTTTTTTTTGATGATTCCTCTTTTCTTCTAAGACGTGGACTCGACGAGTATGACAAGAGCTCTGCCCAGTCATAGAAAATATCGATCTTTTTTATATGGAGTCTGATTAGTAATGATGATATACATCCCCCCTGGCTCCCTCCTCCACGTAGTGGCTTGGCTTGCCTTGTTGTGCACATATTCTTGAGTAAAGAAGGAAAATTCCCTGGGAATCCGTAATGTACCCCCAAAACTTGCCTTTTCGAGCCGTGACAGGGTCTTTGCTGATTGAATTTCATGGAGGTGACCCGACGCGGTTTTGCACGCTGCAGACATCACGACGATCTGATTTTTTTTGACTGATGAACACTGAGTTGAAATAGATCCTTCTGACGTCGGATCTTCTTAATCCGGCCGATCACAAGCTTCTCGATCCCTTGAAAATCTCCCTCCAAGAACTCAACACCACCGTGCGCTAGCCCCACGGTGGGCGCCAACTGTCGTGGAATTAACACGTCAGATGTCTTAGTGTGAGGACTTAGTCGCGAGGCCAACACATCTATGTGGTAGCTTGAGAGGGGTTAAGCGGAATCGAGAGACGCAACACAAGACAAGGGTTTAGACCGCTTCGGGCCCCGGGAAACATCATCCGGTAAAAACCCTACATGCTGTTTGAGGCTAGATCTCATTATCATCACGAGGGAGTCGCCATAAACCGGCTCTCCTCTAGTTGTGTCTAGCCCTAAAGATTGTTTCTTTCTTGTTCCCCTTTGAGGAGCCCTGCCCCTCCTTATATATGTTGAAGGGGCGGGTTACATGTGGAGTCCAATTCGGACTTTAACTTAAACTATTTTGACTTCCTTTCCTGGGCTTCTTAACGTCTGCCGGTTTAACATTGTCTGCCGGTTTAACATTGTCTGCCGGTTTAACAACGTCTACCGGTTTAACAATGTCTGCCGGGTTATGATTGACTTAACACCTATCGGTGCTACCATCTGTCTTAACTCTGTCGGTTTAACACTTGCCGGTTTACCATCTGTCTTAGTCATCTGCCGGTTTAACATCCGCCGGTTTACCGTCTGATTTAGCCATTTGTCTTAACTGTCTGCCGGTTTACCATCCGCCGGTTTATCAAGTCCCGACCGGTTTACGACTCCGGCCGGGTCATACCGCGGGGTATATCCCTGACAACTTCCTATATAGTTTTCTTTACCTCCGGACCATTCCGGAACTCCTCGTGACGTCCGGGATCTCATCCGGGACTCCGAACAACATTCGGTTTGCTGCATACTCATATTCATACAACCCTAGCATCACCTAACCTTAAGTGTGTAGACCCTACGGGTTCGGGAGACATGTAGACATGACCGAGACGGCTCTCCGGCCAATAACCAACAGCGGGATCTGGATACCCATGTTGGCTCCCACATACTCCTCGATGATCTCATCGGATGAACCACGATGTCGAGGGTTCAAGCAACCCCGTATACTATTCCCTTTGTCAGACAGTATGTTACTTGCCCGAGACTCGATCGTCGGTATCCCAATACCTTGTTCAGTCTTGTTACCGGCAAGTCACTTTACTCGTACCGATGCATGATCCTGTGACCAGACACTTGGTCACTTTGAGCTCATTATGATGATGCACTACCGAGTGGGCCCAGTGATACCTCTCCGTTATCCGGAGTGACAAATCCCAGTCTCGATCCGTGTCAACCCAACAAACACTTTCGGAGATACCTGTAGTGCACCTTTATAGTCACCCAGTTACGTTGTGACGTTTGGTACACCCAAAGCACTCCTACGGTATCCGGGAGTTACATGATCTCATGGTCTAAGGAAGAGATACTTGACATTGGAAAAGCTCTAGCAAAACGAACTACACGATCTTGTGTTATGCTTGGGATTGGGTCTTGTCCATCACATCATTCTCCTAATGATGTGATCCCGTTGTCAATGACATCTAATGTCCATAGTCAGGAAACCATGACTATCTGTTGACCAACGAGCTAGTCAACTAGAGGCTTACTAGGGACGTATTGTGGTCTATATATTCACACGTGTATTATGATTTCCGGATAATACAATTATATCATGAATAAAAGACAATTATCATGAACAAGGAAATATAATAATAATCCTTTTATTATTGCCTCTAGGGCATATTTCCAACAGTCTCCCACTTGCACTAGAGTCAATAATCTAGTTACATTGTGATGAATCGAACACCCATAGAGTTCTGGTGTTGATCATGTTTTGCTCGCGAGAGAGATTTAGTCAACGGATCTGCGACATTCAGATCCGTATGTACTTTGCAAATATCTATGTCTCCATCTTGAACATTTTCACGGATGGAGTTGAAACGACGCTTGATGTGCCTGGTCTTCTTGTGAAACCTGGGCTCCTTGGCAAGGGCAATAGCTCCAGTGTTGTCACAGAAGAGTTTGATCGGCCCCGACTAGGGGTGGGCATATAACCCGAAAACCGATTTCCCGAACCGAAATAACCGACATCGAAGCCGAACACACCGAAACCGAGAACTTCGGTCGTAAGATCGGTCTGCATGTTTGGAAAACCGAAATTGGTTCGGTGAATTCGGCTTTAACCCTCGGGCAACCGAACACCGAGAAAAAAGAGTCCCGGCCCATACGCCTGACCGAACTCTCTGTCTCTAGCTCCCAACCACTAATTGCGCTAGTATTGATCCCGTGACCGCATCGTGAACCTGACCCACGCATGGATGCACACCTAGCGAGGCAGTCTCGCTGACGGGGGTTGGTCGTCGCGCCACCATCCTGTTGAACAGCACGCCCGCATGACGCTGCTGCAAGTGCAAGTCCCCTGTCTCGATCCTTGTATTCATGATTTATTTTCTCTATCTCAAATTCTGAAATGGGATCCTACAGTACTAGTATATGAGTTGGCCGAGGAGACTAGACTAGCACGCAGTGCTATAGCCTATAGCCTACAGTGCTTGATCCCTACAGCCTACAGTACAGTGCTTGATCCCTACAGACTAGACTAGGTACTGAGTACTGACATTAGTCAGTATACTGAACGCACAACAGAGATCCCTACTAGTAGAGTATAAATTTTCGGTAGTGTTCGGTCAGAACCGATGACCGAACCGATTACTCGGTGCACCGGAACCTCGGTTCGATGATTTTTTGTTGACCGATCAGTCACTGATTTGTCAGAACCGAAATTTTACAAAGACCGAGGAACCGCACCGATCGGTTCGGGGGAACCGAACGCCCAGCCCTAGCCCCGACGCATTGGGTATGACTCCTAGGTCGGTGATGAACTCCTTCACCCAAATAGCTTCATGTGCTGCCTCCGAGGCTGCCATGTACTCCGCTTCACATGTAGATCCCGCCACGACGCTCTGCTTGCAGCTGCACCAGCTTACTGCTCCACCATTCAACATATACACGTATCTGGTTTGTGACTTAGAGTCATCTAGATCTGTGTCGAAGCTAGCGTCGACGTAACCCTTTACGACGAGCTCTTCGTCACCTCCATAAACGAGAAATATGTCCTTTGTCCTTTTCAGGTACTTCAGGATATTCTTGACCGCTGTCCAGTGTTCCTTGCCGAGATTACTTTGGTACCTTCCTACCAAACTTATGGCAAGGTTTACATCAGGTCTGGTACACAGCATGGCATACATAATAGATCCTATGGCTGAGGCATAGGGGATGACGCTCATATATTCTTTATCTTTTGCCGTGGTCGGGCATTGAACCGAGCTCAATCTCACACCTTGCAGTACATGCAAGAACCCTTTCTTGGACTGATCCATTTTGAACTTCTTCAAAATCTTATCAAGGTATGTGCTTTGTGAAAGACCTATGAGGCGTCTCAATCTATCCCTATAGATCTTGATGCCTAATATGTAAGCAGCTTCTCCAAGGTCCTTCATTGAAAAACACTTATTCAAGTAGGCCTTAATGCTGTCCAAGAATTCTATATCATTTCCCATCAAAAGTATGTCATCTACATATAATATGAGAAATGCTACAGAGCTCCCACTCACTTTCTTGTAAACGCAGGCTTCTCCATAAGTCTGCATAAACCCAAACGCTTTGATCATCTCATCAAAGCGAATGTTCCAACTCCGAGATGCTTGCACCAGCCCACAAATGGATCGCTGGAGCTTGCATACTTTGTTAGCATTCTTAGGATCGACAAAACCTTCCAGCTGCATCATATACAGTTCTTCCTTAAGATGCCCGTTAAGGAATGCCGTTTTGACGTCCATCTGCCATATCTCAAAATCATAGTATGCGGCAATTGCTAACATGATTCGGACGGACTTCAGCTTTGCTACGGGAGAGAAAGTCTCATCGTAGTCAATCCCTTGAACTTGCCGATAACCCTTAGCGACAAGTCGAGCTTTATAGATGGTGACATTACCATATGCGTCCGTCTTCTTCTTAAAGATCCATTTGTTTTCTATCGCTCGCCGATCATCGGGCAAGTCAGTCAAAGTCCATACTTTGTTTTCATATATGGATTCTATCTCGGATTGCATGGCTTCTAGCCATTTGTTGGAATCTGGGCCCGTCATCGCTTCTTCATAGTTCGAAGGTTCACCGTTGTCTAACAACATGATTTCCAGGACAGGGTTGCCATACCACTCTGGTGTGGAATGTGTCCTTGTGGACCTACGAAGTTCAGTAGCAACTTGATCAGAAGTACCTTGATCATCATCATTAATTTCCTCTCCAGTCGGTGTAGGCACCACAGTAACGTTTTCCTGAGCTGCACTACTTTCCAGTTCAAGAGGTAGTACTTCATCGAGTTCTACTTCCCTCCCACTTACTCCTTTCGAGAGAAACTCTTTTTCCAGAAAGGATCCGTTCTTGGCAACAAAGATCTTGCCCTTGGATCTTAAGTAGAAGGTATACCCAATGGTTTTCTTAGGGTATCCTATGAAGACGCATTTTTCCGACTTGGGTTCGAGCTTTTCAGGTTGAAGTTTCTTGACATAAGCATCGCATCCCCAAACTTTTAGAAACGACAGCTTAGGTTTCTTCCCAAACCATAATTCATACGGTGTCGTCTCAATGGATTTACACGGTGCCCTATTTAAAGTGAATGTAGCTGTCTCTAGAGCGTATCCCCAAAATGATAGCGGTAAATCGGTAAGAGACATCATAGATCGCACCATGTCCAATAGAGTGCGATTACGACGTTCGGACACACCGTTACGCTGAGGTGTTCCAGGCGGCGTGAGTTGTGAAACGATTCCACATTTTCTTAAGTGTGTACCAAATTTGTGACTTAAATATTCTCCTCCACGATCCGATCGTAAGAATTTTATCTTTCGGTCACGTTGATTCTCTACTTCATTCTGAAATTCCTTGAACTTTTCAAAGGTCTCAGACTTGTGTTTCATCAAGTAGACATACCCATATCTACTCAAGTCATCAGTGAGAGTGAGAACATAACGATATCCTCCGCGAGCCTCAACGCTCATTGGACCGCACACATCGGTATGTATGATTTCCAACAAGTTGATTGCTCGCTCCATTGTTCCGGAGAACAGAGTCTTGGTCATTTTGCCCATGAGGCATGGTTCGCATGTGTCAAATGATTCATAATCGAGAGACTCTAAAAGTCCATCAGCATGGAGCTTCTTCATGCGCTTGACACCAATGTGACCAAGGCGACAGTGCCACAAGTATGTGGGACTATCGTTATCAACTTTACATCTTTTGGTATTCATGCTATGAATATGTGTAACATTACGTTCGAGATTCATTAAGAATAAACCATTGACCATCGGGGCATGACCATAAAACATATCTCTCATATAAATAGAACAACCATTATTCTCGGATTTAAATGAGTAGCCATCTCGTATCAAACGAGATCCAGATACAATGTTCATGCTCAAACTTGGCACTAAATAACAATTATTGAGGTTTAAAACTAATCCCGTAGGTAAATGTAGAGGTAGCGTGCCGACGGCGATCACATCGACCTTGAAACCATTCCCGACGCGCATCATCACCTCGTCCTTCGCCAGTCTCCGCTTATTCCGCAGCTCCTGCTGTGAGTTACAAATGTGAGCAACGGCATCGGTATCAAATACCCAGGAGTTACTACGAGTACTGGTAAGGTACACATCGATTACATGTATATCAAATATACCTTTAGTGTTATCGACCTTCTTGTCCGCTAAGTATTTGGGGCAGTTCCGCTTCCAGTGACCCTTTCCCTTGCAATCAAAGCACTCAGTCTCAGGCTTGGGTCCATTCTTTGTCTTCTTCCCGGCAACTGGCTTACCGGGCGCGGCAACATCTTTGCCGTCCTTCTTGAAGTTCTTCTTACCCTTGCCTTTCTTGAACTTAGTGGTCTTATTGACCATCAACACTTGATGTTCTTTCTTGATTTCAACCTCTGCTGACTTCAGCATTGAGAATACTTCAGGAATGGTCTTCACCATCCCCTGCATATTGTAGTTCAACACAAAGCTCTTGTAGCTCGGTGGGAGCGACTGAAGGATTCTGTCAATGACCGCCTCGTCCGGGAGGTTGATCTCCAGCTGGGACAGGCGGTTGTGCAACCCAGACATTTTGAGTATGTGCTCACTGACATAACTATTTTCCTCCATCTTACAACTATAGAACTTGTCGGAGACTTCATATCTCTCGACCCGGGCATGAGCTTGGAAAACCATTTTCAGCTCCTCGAACATCTCACATGCTCCGTGCTTCTCAAAACGCTTTTGGAGCCCCGGTTCTAAGCTGTAAAGCATGCCGCACTGAACGAGGGAGTAATCATCAGCACGTGATTGCCAAGTGTTCATAACGTCTTGGTTCTCTGGGATGGGTGCTTCACCTAGCGGTGCATCTAGGACATAATCTTTCTTGGCTGCTATGAGGATGATCCTCAGGTTCCGGACCCAGTCCGAATAGTTGCTGCCATCATCTTTCAGCTTGGTTTTCTCTAGGAACGCGTTGAAGTTCATGTTGACATGAGCGTTGGCCATTTGATCTACAAGACATATTTTGCAAAAGTTTTAGACTAAGTTCATGATAATTAAGTTCATCTAATCAAATTATTTAATGAACTCCCACTCAGATTAGACATCCCTCTAGTCATCCAAGTGTTACACGATCCGAGTCGACTAGGCCGTGTCCGATCATCAGTGAGACGGACTAGTCATCATCGGTGAACATCTCCATGTTGATCTTATCTTCCATACGACTCATGTTCGACCTTTCGGTCTCTGTGTTCCGAGGCCATGTCTGTACATGCTAGGCTCGTCAAGTTAACCCTAAGTGTTCTGCATGTGTAAATCTGTCTTACACCCATTGTATGTGAACGTAAGGATCTATCACACCCGATCATCACGTGGTGCTTCGAAACGACGAACTTTAGCAATGGTGCACAGTTAGGGGGAACACTTTCTTGAAATTATTATAAGGGATCATCTTATTTACTACCGCCGTTCTAAGTAAACAAGATGCATAAAACATAATAAACATCACATGCAATTATATAGTAGTGACATGATATGGCCAATATCATATAGCTCCTTCGATCTCCATCTTCGGGGCTCCATGATCATCTTCGTCACCGGCATGACACCATGATCTCCATCATTGTGTCTTCACGAAGTTGTCACGCCAACAACCACTTCTACTTCTATGGCTAATGCATTTAGCAATAAAGTAAAGTAATTTACATGGCGTTCTTCAATGACACGCAGGTCATACAAAAAATAAAGACAACTCCTATGGCTCCTGCCGGTTGTCATACTCATCGACATGCAAGTCGTGATTCCTATTACAAGAACATGATCTCATACATCACAATATATCATTCATCATTCATCACAACTTCTGGCCATATCACATCACATGACAATTGCTGCAAAAACAAGTTAGACGTCCTCTAATTGTTGTTGCATCTTTTACGTGGCTGCAATTGGGTTCTAGCAAGAACGTTTTCTTACCTACAAATAACCACAATGTGATTTTGTCAACTTCTATTTACCCTTCATAAGGACCCTTTTCATCTAATCCGCTCCAACTAAAGTAGGAGAGACAGACACCCGCTAGCCACCTTATGCAACTAGTGCATGTCAGTCGGTGGAACCTGTCTCACATAAGCATACGTGTAAGGTCGGTCCGGGCCGCTTCATCCCACAATACCGCTGAAGCAAGAAAAGACTAGTAGCGGCAAGCAAGTTGACAAGATCTACGCCCACAACAAATTTGTGTTTTACTCATGCAATAGAGAACTACGCATAGACCTAGCTCATGATGCCACTGTTGAGGAACGTTGCAGAAAATAAATTTTTCCTACGGTTTCACCAAGATCCATCTATGAGTTCATCTAAGCAATGAGTCATGGGAGATATGCATCTACATACCACTTTGTAGATCGCGAGCGGAAGCGTTCAAAAGAACGGGGTTGAAGTAGTCGTTCTCGTCGTGATCCTATCATCGGAGATCCTAGCGCCGAACGGACGGCACCTCCGCGTTCAACACACGTACGGTCAGCGTGACGTCTCCTCCGTCTTGATCCAGCAAGGGGAAGGAGAGGTTGATGATGATCCAGCAGCACGACGGCGTGGTGGTGGATGCAGCAGAACTCCGGCAGGGCTTTGCCAAGCTGCTGCGGGAGGAGGACGAGGTGTAGCAGGGGAGGGAGGCGCCAAGACACAAGGGTGCGGCTGCCATCCCCCCTGCCCTCCTTTATATAGGCCCCCAAGGGGGGGCGCCGGCCCTGGGAGATGCAATCTCCCAAGGGGGGCGGCGACCAGGGGGGTGGAGTGCCCCCCAAGGCAAGTGGTGCGCCCCCCACCTAGGGTTTCCAACCCTAGGCGTAGGGGGGGCCCAAGGGGGGGCGCACCAGCCCACTAGGGGCTGGTTCCCCTCCCACCTCAGCCCACGGGGCCCTTCGGGATAGGTGGCCCCACCCGGTGGACCCCCGGGACCCTTCTGGTGGTCCCGGTACAATACCGGGTGACCCCAAAACTTTCCCGATGGCCGAAACATCACTTCCTATATAGTTTTCTTTACCTCCGGACCATTCCGGAACTCCTCGTGACGTCCGGGATCTCATCCGGGACTCCGAACAACATTCGGTTTGCTGCATACTCATATTCATACAACCCTAGCGTCACCAAACCTTAAGTGTGTAGACCCTACGGGTTCGGGAGACATGTAGACATGACCGAGACGGCTCTCCGGTCAATAACCAACAGCGGTATCTGGATACCCATGTTGGCTCCCACATACTCCTCGATGATCTCATTGGATGAACCACGATGTCGAGGGTTCAAGCAACCCCGTATACTATTCCCTTTGTCAGACGGTATGTTACTTGCCCGAGACTCGATCGTCGGTATCCCAATACCTTGTTCAGTCTCGTTACCGGCAAGTCACTTTACTCATACCGTAATGCATGATCCCGTGACCAGACACTTGGTCACTTTGAGCTCATTATGATAATGCACTACCGAGTGGGCCCAGTGATACCTCTCCGTTATCCGGAGTGACAAATCCCAGTCTCGATCCGTGTCAACCCAACAGACACTTTCGGAGATACCTGCAGTGCACCTTTATAGTCACCCAGTTACGTTGTGACGTTTGGTACACCCAAAGCACTCCTACGGTATCCGGGAGTTACACGATCTCATGGTCTAAGGAAGAGATACTTGACATTGGAAAAGCTCTAGCAAAACAAACTACATGATCTTGTGCTATGCTTGGGATTGGGTCTTGTCCATCACATCATTCTCCTAATGAGGTGATCCCGTTGTCAATGACATCTAATGTCCATAGTCAGGAAACCATGACTATCTGTTGACCAACGAGCTAGTCAACTAGAGGCTTACTAGGGACGTATTGTGGTCTATGTATTCACACGTGTATTACGATTTCCGGATAATACAATTATAGCATGAATAAAAGACAATTATCATGAACAAGGAAATATAATAATAATCCTTTTATTATTGCCTCTAGGGCATATTTCCAACAGGGAGGGCAGCCACTATATAGGTGACTTCTCTCGTTTGCACTCTAGCGTCTGGAAAGAGCTTAGTTTCGGCCTCTCTTTCTTTCGGTCGATCACCCATGTCAGACTCGGCAACGACATCTCTACCGCCTTCTGGCTTGACTTATGGATCAGCCCAGTCACCCTTGATGTTCGCCTTCCGTGCCTCTTCACTCACACCACCAAACCAAATGCCCTGTCGTGTTTGTGCTCTTTGCTGCGGACCTACGTCTCTCGCTACAACCGCGCTTGTCCAATGCTGCTTCTTCCAAACTTCAATCCATGAGTGACCTGCTTGCCTCTATTATGTTAATGCCGCACACACCGGACGAACTATTATGTAGGGTCAATGACAAGCCCCTGTTTGTTGCTTATGCTTATGAAGCTGCTTTCTCTTCTAGACCGGAGGATCTGTTCGCAGATTTTATCTGGGGGAAGAACTATGCAACTAACCGCTGCAAGTTGTTTATCTGGCTAGCGCACCGCGGGAGATTGTTCACCAATGAGCGTCGATTCCGGCGGAATTTGACAGACTCCAACATACGCCCTTTCTGTACAAGCACTGAATCTACGACCCACATGCTTCTCCACTGTCCTGCTGCCGCCAATGTTTGGTCGATGGTCGACTCTCTTAACATCAACCTCGTCCTTTGTGCCTCCATAGAAGATCTACCAGGCCTCAACCTGGCTGCAAGGTTTGCAACACGGTTATCATGGCTCTCCTCTAGAGCTTATGGAAAAGACGAAATGCTAAAGTCTTCAGAAACAAAGTTGAATCCACAGGTGTTGTCCTGCGGCGTGCTACGCAAGACATTTTTCTTTGGTCCAGTAGGTGTGTAAAACCTTCTCGAAGGCAATCTTTAATCGATTGGGGGATCATGCTGTCCCGGCTAGATGTAGCATAGAGTTTCTTTTGTTCTCCCTTTCCTCAACCCCTCCTCGCTTTCTTTGTACATTCTCTCTGTAAAACCACAAAATTAATAAAGCGTTCAGGCTGGCTTTGCCTGCCGTAGTTCCCTCAAAAAGAAAACAGGGCTTTGGTTCAAGCCGGATCGAGCAATAGTCCCAGCCGCGTTACGAATCGGGACTAATGCGAGCATTAATCCCAGTTCTAGTGGCTAGGACGCCAGTCGGGGCTCGACAGACATCAGTCCCGATTCGAATGGGACCTTTAGTCCCGGTTGGTGTCTCCAACTAGAACTAAAGGTCTTTCTTCACTCCCGGTTTTAGACACCAACCAGGACTACAAATTTGCCTATATATACCCTCGCCCCTACCCTCCCTTTCCGCTGTTTTTTCATCATACAAGGTGGGAGGTGTGTCCTAGTTTGTTTTCCCTTCCTATGCACAAGAGGAGCTCGATGAAATGCCTGAGACCATGATGCCACCTGGGTTCACACAAAACAAACATGATATGGGGTGCCCGAGCCACACTTAAGCTTCCTTCTCCTCTGTTCTTCCTCCAAGCCCGTCCCTGTCCCCGTCCTCACCGTCGTCGATCGCCCGCGCCGATCTCGTCGCCGGCACCACCGTGGTGAGCCCCTTGTTCTTATTTTTAAAAAAATTCTCACTCGTATGATTTAGATAGTCACTTGTATAATTTTCTTACTTGTATTATTGTTTGTTATTATATAGTGACATGGTTTTGAGGTCCTCCCCTGTTGGCTCTCGTCTGGTCTATGATTCGGGCATGGTATATGATCTTTTATAACTATTTGTTTCATTTAGTGTTTATGACAATTATGCCGACCAACTTGACATAGATATATTTATCTAGGAGGTATGTGAACCGAATATTCCAACCGACCTTCTTGTCGAGAGGTTAAATTTAGTTGAAAATGAAAACAATTATTTGAAAGAAAAATTGAAAAGAATTGAAGAAGAGAAGATGATATTGGAGTTGCATGTTGCCGATGTCGTCGATCTGCACAAGATCCGGATGGATGCAATGCACTTGAAGATTAGAAAGATTAGAAAATATGCCATTGATAAAGAGGCTTTGTATCATTATGCTATTGGATCAATTGTTACCTTAGTTGCAATTTTGATCGCATTTGTTGTTGCATTTAAATGTTTTACATAGTTGTATGTTAGTTTCAATGTATGTTTTAGATGCTTCAGATAGTTGTATGTTGTTGAGAACTATGTATGAACTTTATATATTTATTTTTGTAGTAATAACATTTGATCACTACTGTACTTTGATTTTAATGTGATGGACTTGTATTAATTTGGTCATTTCTCTATTCATGATGTTCTGTAATGGTTTTTGATATACTTAATTATATAATGCGCAGATGAACCGGCAATGGATGTACGATGACCGAAGCACATTGCTACCTCTTGAGCACTACGTTGGTTTTCCCTTGAAGAGGAAAGGGTGATGCAGCAAAGTAGCGTAAGCATTTCCCTCAGTTTTTGAGAACCAAGGTATCAATCCAGTAGGAGGCTACACTCAAGTCCCTCGTACCTACACAAACAAACAAGAACCTCGCAACCAACGCGATAAAGGGGTTTTCAATCCCTTCACGGTCACTTGCAAAAGTGAGATCTAATAGAGATAATAATAAGATAAATATTTTTGGTATTTTTATGATATAGATTGGAAAGTAAAGATTGTAAAATAAAGTAGATCGGAAACTTATATGATGGAAATAGACCCGAGGGCCATAGGTTTCACTAGTGGCTTCTCTCAAGATAGCATAAGTATTACGGTGGGTGAACAAATTACTGTCGAGCAATTGATAGAAAAGTGCATAGTTATGAAAATATCTAGGCATGATCATGCATATAGGCATCATGTCCGCGGCAAGTAGATCGAAACGATTCTGCATCTACTACTATTACTCCACACATCGACCGCTATCCAGCATGCGCCTAGAGTATTAAGTTCATAAGAACAGAGTAATGCATTAGGCAAGATGACATGATGTAGAGGGATAAACTCAAGCAATATGATATAAACCCCATATTTTTATCCTCGATGGCAACAATACAATACGTGCCTTGCTGCCCCTGCTGTCACTGGGAAATGACATCGCAAGATTGAACCCAAAGCTAAGCACTTCTCCCATTGCAAGAAAGATCAATCTAGTAGGCCAAACCAAACTGATAATTCGTAGAGACTTGCAAAGATAACCAATCATACATAAAAGAATTCAGAGGAGATTCAAAGATTTCTCATAGATGAACTTGATCATAAACCCACAATTCGTCGGATCTCAACAAACACACTGCAAAAAGAGTTACATCGAATAGATCTCCAAGAAGACCGAGGAGAACATTGTATTGAGATTCAAAGAGAGAGAATAAGCCATCTAGCTAATAACTATGGACCCGAAGGTCTGTGGTAAACTACTCACACTTCATCGGAGAGGCTTTGGCGATGATGTAGATGCCCTCCGTGATCGATTCCCCCTCCGACGGAGCGCCGAAAAAGGCTCCAAGATGGGATCTCACGGGAACAGAAGGTTGCGGCGGTGGAAATAGGGTTTCGTGGTGCTCCTGGATGTTTTCGGGGTACGTAGATATATATAGGCGAAAGAAGTCGGTCAGGGGAGCCACGAGGGGCCCACGAGGGTGGGGGGCGCACCCACCCCCCTTGGGAGCGCCTCCCTGCCTCGTGGCTTCCTCGTTTGCTTCTTGACGCCCACTCCCAGTCTCCTGGATTGCGTTTGTTCCAAAAATATCTCTCCCGAAGGTTTCATTCCGTTTGGATTCCGTTTGATATTCCTTTTTTGCGAAACACTGAAATAGGCAAAAAACAACAATTTGGGCTGGGCCTCCGGTTAATAGGTTAGTCCCAAAAATGATATAAAAGTGTATAGTAAAGCCCATAAACATCCAAAACAGGTAATATAATAGCATGGAACAATAAAAAAATTATAGATATGTTGGAGATGTATCAAGCATCCCCAAGCTTAATTCCTGCTCATCCTCGAGTAGGTAAATGATAAAAACAGAATTTTTGATGTGGAATGCTATCTAGCATATATCTCAATGTAATTTTATTTATTGTGGCATGAATGTTTAGATCCGAATGATTCAAAATAAAAGTTCATATTGGCATAAAAATAGTAATACTTCAAGCATACTAGCAAGTAATCATGTCTTATCAAAATAACATAGCCAAAGAAAGCTTATCCCTACAAAATCATATAGTTAGGCTATGCTTCATTTTTGTCACACAAAATACTCCCATCATGCACAACCCCCGGTTTCAGCCAAGCAATTGGTTCATACTTTTTAACGCGCTTCAGCTTTTTTCAACTCTCACGCAATACATGAGCGTAAGCCATGGATATAGCACTATGGGTGGAATAGAATATGATGATGGAGGTTGTGTGGATAAGACAAAAAATGAGAAAGTCTCACATCGACGAGGCTAATCAACGGGCTATGGAGATGCCCATCAATTGATGTCAATGGGAGGAGTAGGGATTGCCATGCAAAAGATGCACTAGAGCTATAAATGTATGAAAGCTCAACAAAAGAAACTAAGTGGGTGTGCATCCAACTTGCTTGCTGACGAAGACCCAGGGCATTTTGAGGAAGCCCATCATTGGAATATGCAAGTCAAGTTCTATAATGAAAAATTCCCACTTGTGACAACATAGGAGACTCTCTATCATGAAGATCATGGTGCTACTTTGAAGCACAAGTGTGGAAAAAGGATAGTAACATTGTCCCTTCTCTCTTTTTCTCTCATTTTTTTGGTGGGCTTCTTTGGCCTCTTTTTTTTATTTGGGCTTCTTTGGCCTCTTTTATTTTTCATAAAGTCCGAAGTCTCATCTCGAATTGTGGGATCATCCTTTCCTCACTTGGGACAATGCTCTAATAATGAAGATCATCACACTTCTATTTATTTACAACTCAAGAATTACAACTAAATACTTAGAACAATATATGACTCTATGTGAATGCCTCCGAGGGTGCACCGGGATATGCAATGAATCAAGAGTGACATGTATGAAAGAATTATGAAGGTGGCTTTGCCACAAATACGATGTCAACTACATGATCATGCAAAAGCAATATGACAATGATGGAGCGTGTCATGATAGACAGAACAGTGGAAAGTTGCATGGAAATATATCTCGGAATGGCTATGGAAATGCCATAATAGGTAGGTATGGTGGTTGTTTTGAGGAAGATATAAGGAGGTTTATGTGTGATAGAGCGTATCATATCACGGGGTTTGTATGCACCGACGAAGTTTGCTCCAACTCTCAAGGTGAGAAAGGGCAATGCACGGTACCGTAGAGGCTAGCAATGATGGAAGGGTAAGAGTGCGTATAATCCATGGACTCACATTAGTCATAAAGAACTCATATACTTATTGCAAAAGTTTATTAGCCCTCGAAGCAAAGTACTACTACGCACGCTCCTAGGGGAAGGGTTGGTAGGAGTTAACCATCGCGCGATCCCGACCTCCACACATAAGGAAGGCAATCAAAGAGCACCCCATGCTACAAATTTGACACACAACTTTTACCATACGTGCATGCTACGGGACTTGCCAACTTCAACACAAGTATTTCTCAATTTCATAATTACCCAACTAGCATGACTCTAACATTACCACCTTTATATCTCAAAACAATTATCAAGTATCAAATTGATCATAGTGTTCAATGCACTCTATATGATAGTTTTTATTATACCCAACTTGGATGCCCATCATATTAGGACTAATTTCATAACCAAAGCAAATCCATGCTGTTCTAAAATACTCTAAAAATAATATAAGTGAAGCATGAGAGATCAATAATTTCTACAAAATAAAACTACCACCGTGCTCTAAAAATATATAAGTGAAGCACTAGAGGAAAATTGTCTAGCTCAAAAGATATAAGTGAACCACATAGAGTATTCTAATAAATTCCGATTCATGTGTGTGTCTCTCCCAAAAGGTGTGTACAGCAAGGATGATTGTGGTAAACTAGAAAGCAAATACTCAAATCATACAAGATGCTCCAAGCAAAACACATATCGTGCAATGAATAAAAATATAGTTTCAAGTAAAGTTACCGATAGATGAAGACGAAAGAGAGGATGCCTTCCAGGGCATCCCCAAGCTTAGGCTTTTGGTTGTCCTTGAATTTTACCTTGGGGTGCCTTGGGCATCCCCAAGCTTAGGTTTTTTCCATTCCTTATTCCATAATCCATCAAATCTTTACCCAAAACTTGAAAACTTCACAACACAAAACTCAACAGAAAATCTCATGAGCTCCGTTAGTGCAAGAAAGCAAACCACCACTTTAAGGTACTGTAATGAACTCATTCTTTATTTATATTGGTGTTAAACCTACTGTATTCCAACTTGTCTATGGTTCATACCCCCCGATACTAGCCATAGATTCATCAAAATAAGCAAACAACACACGAAAAACAGAATCTGTCAAAAACAGAACAGTCTGTAGCAATCTATAACTTTCGAATACTTATGGAACTCTAAAAATCCTACCAAAATAGGAACTCCTAGGAAATTCGTCTATTGATCTACTACAAAAATAATCAACTAAAAATACCACGTTTCTTTGATTTATTAAAATTATTCTCGTGCGTGCAAAAGTTTCTGTTTTTCAGCAAGATCAAATTAACTATAACCCAAGATGATCCTATAGCTTCTACTTGGCACAAACACTAATTAAAACATAAAACCACATCTAAACAGAGGCTAGATGAATTATTTAATACTAAACAGGAACAAAAAGTAAGGAACAAAAATAAAATTGGGTTGCCTCCCAACAAGCGCTATCGTTTAACGCCCTAGCTAGGCATAAAAGCGAGAATAGATCTAAGTATCGCCATCTTTGGTATTCGTCTTTTTAATGGAGTTATGCTTGGATCTAGGAGGTTCCTTACATTTCCCCTCATGCTCGGAGATTTTTAGTTCTAGAGCATCCAACCGCTTATTGCAAAGTGTAATCAAAGTATTCATGCGATTGAGATTCCCACCAACATTTTTAAGGGGTTCCAAAGATTTTTGCAATTCACATAATTTCTCTAAGATTTGGGTTCCTTCTTGAGTAAGGGGTGGTCCCTTTTGTAGGGGAAGTACTCCTACTATCCCCTCTATAATTTCATAAGCAAAACTAGGATCAATATCAATAAAATTCCCTTCAGGGGCAAAATCAAGGAGTTGACTATGGGATATGGTTAGCCCAACATAAAAATTGCGAAGTAAAACCTTGAAATCTCCTTCTATATTGCAACTACGATAGGATTCTAACATCCTATACCAAGCATCTTTTAAGTTTTCTCCTTGTCTTTGTTTAAAGTGGAGGACTTCAAAATCAGGAGACGAAGGAATGAAGACAAAGCTAGCCATGACAAACTAAACAATCTAACACACGGGCACACAAAAGGCAAGCGAAAAAGAGGCGAACGGGAAAGAGAAGGCGAATAAAACGGCAAGGGTAAAGTGGGGGAGAGGAAAACGAGAGGCAAATGGCAAATAATGTAATGCAAGGGAGAAGAGGTTGTGATGGGTACTTGGTATGTCTTGACTTGTGCGAAGACCTCCCCGACAACGGTGCCAGAAATCCTTCTTGCTACCTCTTGAGCACTGCGTTGGTTTTCCCATGAAGAGGAAAGGGTGATGCAACAAAGTAGCGTAAGTATTTCCCTCAGTTTTTGAGAACCAAGGTATCAATCAAGTAGGAGGCTACACACAAGTCCCTCGTACATACACAAACAAACAAGAACCTGACAACCACGCGATAAAGGGGTTGCCAATCCCTTCACGGTCACTTGCAAAAGTGAGATCTGATAGAGATAATAATAAGATAAATATTTTTGGTATTTTTATGATATAGATTGGAAAGTAAAGATTGCAAAATAAAGTAGATCAGAAACTTATATGATGGAAAATAGACCCGGGGGCCATAGGTTTCACTAGTGGCTTCTCTCAAAATAGCATAAGTATTATGGTGGCTGAACAAATTAGTGTCGAGCAATTGATAGAAAAGTGCATAGTTATGAGAATATCTATGCATGATCATGTATATAGGCATCACGTCCGCGACAAGTAGATCGAAATGATTCTGCATCTACTACTATTACTCCACACATCGACCGCTATCCATCATGCATCTAGAGTATTAAGTTCATAAAAACAGAGTAACATATTAGGGAAGATGACATGATGTAGAGGGATAAACTCAAGAAATATGATATAAACCCCATCTTTTTATCCTCGATGGCAACAATATAATACGTGCCTTGCTGCCCCTGCTGTCACTGGGAAAGGACACCACAAGATTGAACCCAAAGCTAAGCACTTCTCCCATTGCAAGAAATATCAATCTAGTAGGCCAAACCAAACTGATAATTCGAAGAGACTTGCAAAGATAACTAATCATACATAAAAGAATTCAGAGGAGATTCAAATATTTCTCATAGATAAAATTGATCATAAACCCACAATTCATTGGATCTCGACAAACACACCACAAAAAGAGTTACATCGAATAGATCTCCAAGAAGATCGAGGAGAACATTATATTAAGGTTCAAACAGAGAGAGAAGAAGCCATCTAGCTAATAACTATGGACCAGAAGGTCTGTGGTAAACTACTCACACTTCATTCGAGAGGCTTTGGCGATGATGTAGAAACCCTCCGTGATCGATTCCCCCTCCGGCGGAGCACCGAAAAAGGCTCCAAGATGGGATCTCACGGGAACAAAAGGTCATGGCGGTGGAAATAGGGTTTCGTGGTGCTCCTGGATGTTTTCGTGGTACGTAGATATATATAGGTGAAAGAAGTCAGTCAGGGGAGCCACGAGGGGCCCATGAGGGTGGGGGGCGCGCCTCCCTGCCTCGTGGCTTCCTCGTTTGCTTCTTGACGCCCACTCCAAGTCTCCTGGATTGCGTTTGTTCCAAAAATAACTCTCCTAAAGGTTCCATTCCATTTGGACTCCATTAGATATTCCTTTTCTGCGAAACACTGAAATAAGAAAAAAAAACAACAATTTGGGCAGGGCCTCCGGTTAATAGATTAGTCCCAAAAATGATATAAAAGTGTATAGTAAAGCGCATAAACATCCAAAACAGGTAATACAATAGCATGGAACAATAAAAAATTATAGATACGTTGGAGACGTATCACACATCTGAGTACATTATGGGTCTCCTTAATTTCATTGATGTGGCTCGGGAAAACAGTCTGAATGGTTTTATGTGTTGTCCATGTATTGTCTGTCGAAATGATAGAGATTAATCTTCCATGAAAATCCTTCACACCCACCTGCTTAAAGACGGTTTCATGCCCAGCTATAATTGTTGGCCCAAGCATGGAGAAAGAGGGGTATGTGTGACGCCCCCGATTCAATCGTACACTAATCATACACGCAAATGTGTACGATCAAGATCAGGGACTCACGGGAAGATATCACAACACAACTCTAGACACAAATAAAATAATACAAGCTTTATATTACAAACCAGGGGCCTCGAGGGCTCGAAAACAAGCTTGATACACAAGAGTCGGTGGAAACAACAAATATCTGAGTACAGACATAAGTTAAACAAGGCTGCCTTAAGAAGGCAAGCACAAAAGCAACAACGATCGAAGAGGCAAGGCCTCCTGCCTGGGACCTCCTAACTACTCTTGGTCGTCGGCGGTCTCCATGTAGTAGTATCCGTCGGCGGTGGCATCTGGCTCCAGGGATCCACCATCTGGTTGCATCAACCAGAAAGAAGAAAGAAGGGGGGAAAGGGGTAGCAAAGCAACCGTAAGTACTCATCCAAAGTACTCGCAAGCATCAGATCTATACTAAGTATGCATTAGTATCAAATGTAAGGTTTGTAACTGTGGACCGAACTGCAGAATGACAGAATAGAGGGGGAAGGCCTAGCCTATCAAAGACTAGCATCTTCAAGCAGCTCTAAGCATCTTGCAGCATGTAGAAGAGTAAAGAATAGCATTTTAACATTTAACAAGCATGTTGTAACATCAACGCCCAGAGATCCTTCCCCGACTCCTTGCGGGAAAGCAATCACAGAGCCACACATCCATCTCATATCTCAAGTATCCATTTCTAGTTATATAAGATCAGGATATAAGTCTGAACGTCCATTACCATGGACACGGTATTCGAATATATATCTTCCCTGGAGGGGTGCACCACGTTACCCAACACGCTCGATCACTCTGGCCGGACACACCTTTCTGGGGTCAATGCCTGACCTCGGAAGATCAACACGTCACAGCCCTACCTAGGCTCAGCAGAGAGGTCCCCGCCGGTCTACATCCTAAGCACTCCGGGGTCTGGGCCCATCGCCCGTTGCACTCCGGATCGTTGTGCGCAAGGGGATACCAGCACCACCCGTGAAGTGGATGGCACGATCTGGCCCGGCCATAATGCTGAACTAGACATCTGACAAAGCTTCGGCTAATACTGCGACGTCGAGGCCCATAACTATTCTTGCGTGGTGGTTAGTGCGTAAAGGCCAGAGGCCAACTCAGAACAAATACCCAAACCTGTTAGTGCATCGGGGGCTCGCGGAGACGAGCATAGACTCAAGATAATGTGACCCCGTCGCCCCGTCTCATGGACTTACGGCAAGGGCCCATACTGCCCGAACGTGCCACGGAGGATTCCGCTCGATGTAATCATCAAGGTGAACGTAAGAGGATCCACCCTCGAGGTTCACACTTGAGGTGTTGCACGATAGAGCCGTATCGGGAATGGTGAACGAGGAACCACCCTCGTTGACCATGACCAAATAGCTACACTACAGAATTATCATCAGGAGTGCGTTATGAGGGATCACCCTCGGCACTCGATAGTACCTCTACAGAGTCGAGCAACTAAAGGGGTGTGATGTGATGTGATGTGATGTGTCAGGCTCTGGTCATCGATCACGTTGATCGAGTCATCGGAGATGAAGCAGGGGCAACAAGGAACAAGTGGGGGTCACTGATGGATCACTAACCAACCGATACTAAGAAGTTTAGGATAAGTAGGTAGGTAATAATAGCAGGTACAAAAGCAGGCTATGCATCAGAATAGGAGCAAACAATAACAATAGCAAAATCTAATGCAAGCATGAGAGAATGGAATGGGCGATATCGGGATGATCAAAGGGGGGGCTTTCCTGGTTACTCAGACAAGAAGGAGGGTCATCGGTGACGTAGTCGATCACAGTGGCATCAACAGCGGTCTCAGGGTCTACCAGAGAGAAGAGGGGGAAGAAACAATAAATACATGCAAACATATGCATAACATGGCAATAAGCGATGCTAAAGGTGTTCTAATGCAGTGCTACACGATACCGGTAAAGGGTAACAACATCCGGGACTGTTTTCCCAAAGTTTGGCATTTTCGGACAAACGAACCAGAGGGGAAATGTTTGATGTTCGCTATGCTAGGGACGTGTGACAGATGAACGAAGAGCATATTCCGACTCGTCTCGTCATTCTGAGCAACTTTCATGTATAAAACTTTTTCATCCGAGCTACGGATTAATTTCTATGATTTTCTAAAACTTTTAAATCATTTTGGAATTAATAGATTTAAATTAAAGGAAAACATGGTTATGACATCACCATGACATCAGCATGATGTCAGCAGTCAATAGGGCTGTTGACTAGGTCAAACTTATAGGTGGGTCCTGCTGTCATTGACACAACTTAGTTAACATTTTTAATTAACATATTAACTATTTAAAAAAATAGTTTATTAGAGTGGGGGCCACACGTCATAGTCAGTAATTTTAACTAGTGGTTTAATTCAACAGGGGTTGATTAAGTGGTGGCGAACCCACCTGACTGTGTCCCATTAGGTTTATTAACTAGGCAGTTTTAATTAAACCAAAATAATTACGGGTGGGGGCCGTTGTCAGTGGCACAAGCTGGCCAGCACAGCGTGGCCGTGCACGCGTGTGTGCACACGGCAAGGGCCGAGACTATGGCTGGAGCTAGCAGGTCAGGGGAGGTGCAGCCATGGAGCCTCGGGCACGAGCGGAGTAGCGTGTGGGCGGCGGAACGACGTGGCGAGATGGTCGATGTGCGGGCGCGCGCGCACGGAGACGCGGCCGGATCCGGTGATGGGAGAGAGAGGGGCGGACAAGGCTCACCCCATTTATAGATGAACGGGGGCGGCGTGGCTTGATGGAGCCGTCGAGGGAGAGGTGTTGAGGAGAGATCCGACAGCGACGAGGTGGCAAAGGCGTCGCGGTCCGGCAACGGCGAGCGGCGGAGCCGGGCAGCGCCAGGGGGCAGCGGCTTCGGGGTGTCGCCGTGAGGGAGGGCTTCGAGGGAAGAGGGGCGAGGTGACGGCGTGCGGCGGTGTCGGGAGGCTTCGGCGAGGGGGGCCCTGAGCGATGGTGGCGTCGAGGACGCGGCGGGGGGGGGGGAGGATGAGACTTGCCTGCTCCCCGCGTGTGTGCCCATCCGTGCTCTCGCATACGTGGCATGATTTGATTAGAACAAAATAAGGCCCGGCCCCACCCCCTTAAAATCAGGGGGGAGATGATTAGATTAAAAAGGAAAAAGGGAAAAGGACAACCGTAGGATGAAGTGGGAGAACGGATGGGAGCATGGGGAGGGAGCAGGCAAGCCGGATCCGGGGGAGGAAGGGGGGAACGGCCCGATCCAGATCGCATCGGGAGAGGGAGAGAGAGAGAGTCGTGGGGGAGTGGGTGTGGTTAGTGCTAGGGTTTGGTTGGGGTGGCCTTGTAGGCCAGAGAGGGGGGCGTGTGGGCCGGCCTGGGGGTTACCTGGGCCGAGGTTAGTGGGGGACTGGGCCTCTTCCCTTTTCTGTTTTATTTATTTATTTATTTTTAGAGCATCTAGACATTCTATAAAATTTTGGTTTCTGCACCAATATTACCAAATGATTATTTGCAACAACTAGAGCATTTTAGTTTGCATGTTTGACAAAATTTGAATTTTTGCCTTTAAACTCAATTTTGAATTTGAATTGTGATTTGGATCAAGCGGAGATTAGCAATAGGAACATTATGACATGGCACCATTAACAAGGGTTAACTGTAGCATAATCATCCGGGCGTTACAATTCTCCTCCACTATAGGAAATCTCGTCCGAGATTTAGGAGGTAGAAGGAAACAAAGCGGGGTATTCATCACGCAAGCGATCCTCGCGTTCCCAAGTGGCTTCGTCTTTAGAGTGATGCAACCACTGGACCTTGAGGAACTTGATCGCCTTCTAACGTGTGCGGCGTTCAACTTGGTCGAGAATGCGGACCGGATGCTCTTTATAGGAGAGGTCCTATTGCAACTCGATCACTTCATGATCCACTACTCGGACTGGGTCCTTGAAGCAGTGACGAAGTTGTGACACGTGGAACACATCTTGAACCTGAGAAAGGTTCGACGGAAGTTCCAACTGATATGCCACTTTTCCACGCCTCTAGAGAATAGTGAATGGACAAATATAGCGAGGAGCTAGCTTGCCCTTGATCCCAAAGCGATGTGCACCCTTCATTGGTGTGACTCGAAGATAAGCCTTTTCGCCAGGTTGATAGACCATGTCTTTATGATGACGGTCATACTGACTCTTTTGACGTGACTGAGAAGTCTTGAGATTCTCACGAATGATGTGTTGGATAATATCCGGACTGAAGAGTGGGCGTTCCCCAGTTTCTGACCAGTTCAGAGGGGTTCGACACTTTCGTCCATATAACACTTTGAAGGGGGCCATCTTCAGACTAGCTTGATAGCTATTGTTGTAGGAGAACTCAGCATATGGGAGAGATTCCTCCCATTTCTTGCCGATGGAAATAACACAAGCTCGAAGTATGTCTTCGAGAACATGGTTGACGCGTTCAACTTGTCCCTGAGACTGAGGGTGAAAAGCAGTGCCGAATGACAGATGAGTTCCCATAGCTTCTTGGAAACTTGCCCAGAATCTTGAAGTAAATAAGGTGCCACGGTCTGACCTGATTACTAGCGGAATACCATGAAGTGAAACAATTCTGGACATATAGAGAGTTGCCAACTGACTAGCAGTGATCGTTTCTTTGACGGCCAGAAAGTGTGCAACTTTAGAAAGCCGGTCAATGACGACAAGAATAGCATCGTTACCTTTCTGAGATTTGGGAAATCCAGTGATGAAGTCCATTTCAACATGGTCCCATTTCCATTCAGGAATAGAGATAGGTTGCAGAGTTCCAGTAGGCCTTTGATGTTCTGATTTGATACGACGACAAACGTCACATTCAACAACATAGCGGGCAATATCTTGCTTCATGTTTGACCACCAAAATCTCTAACGAATGTCTTGGTACATCTTGGTACTACCGGGATGAATATACAATGGAGTGTCATGAGCTTCTTTCATAACCTCCTTAGTCATATCCAGGTTTTTCTCCTTACACGGCACCAGTATGCGGCCTTTGAAGTACAAAGTGCCATCATCAACAACAGTGAAGAATGAGGGCTTTCCTTCTGCGAGGTATCGTTTAATCTGCTCAACTTGAGAGTCATATCCCTCCATTCTCTTGATGGAGTCCAAGAGATCTGGTTCGACAGCCAGGGTATTGAGGGAACCCTGGGGAACAACACGGAGGTTCATCTTGCGGAATTCTGGAGGAGGGGTTGCGAGTGCACCAGGAGGAACAATATGGAGGTTCAACTTCCTGAATTCTTCAACAAGCGAGGGCTGGAATTTTCGAACCTCGAGGTGATTGAAATATGACTTGCGGCTCAAAGCATTAGCCATTACATTAGCCTTGCCTGGTGTATAAGAAATATCAAAATCAAAGTCTGCTACGGTCTCCATCCATCTCTGCTGACGGAGGTTCAAATCTAGCTGAGTGAACAGGTACTTCAGACTTTGGTGGTCGATGAAGATCTCGCAACGATTACCAAGAAGGTAATGTCGCCACTATTTCAGTGCATGTACGACAGCAGCAAGCTCGAGGTCATGAACTGGGTAGTTCTCTTAGTGAGGGTGCAATTGTCGAGAGGCATAAGCAATCACTCTGCGCTCTTGCATTAGGACACCGCCTAATCCTTGACGTGAAGTGTCGCAGTAAATGACGAAGTCCTTCTTAGTATCAGGTGGAGGAAGCACTGGGGCAGAAGTCAGCTTGTCTTTGAGTGCCTGGAAACTTTCCTAACACTTTTCTGTCCAATCAAACTCGACGCCCTTGTGAAGCAGACCAGTCAGGGGCTTGGCAATCTTGGAGAAGTTCTCGACAAATCGACGGCAATAGCTGGCGAGTTCGAGAAAACTTCTGACTTGCTTGACATTCTTCGGAGGAGTCCAATCGAGAATAGCCTGAACTCGCTTGGGGTTGACGGCAATACCATCCTTGGAGATGGTATGCCCAAGGTAGGTCACTTCAGGAAGCCAAAATTCACATTTAGAATACTTTGCATAGAGTTGATGTTCTCAAAGTTTTTCCAGAACAAGTTGAAGGTGTTCAACATCTTATTCTTTATTCTTGGAATATACAAAGATATCATCCAGATAAACCACGACGAACTTTTTGAGGTATTCCATGCATATATAGTTCATCAAACGAGAGAACGTCACTGGAGCATTTGTCAAACCAAAGGACATAACGGTGTACTCGTATGAACCATAGCGAGTAACGAAGGCGGTCTTGGTAATATCCTCTTTACGAACCCGAATCTGATGGTAATCCAACCTCAAATCAAGTTTAGAGAATACTGATGAGCCATCAAGTTGATCATACAGATCATTGATTCTGGGAAGCGGATACTTGTTCTGAATGGTTGCCTGGTTGATAGGTTGGTAATCTTGTACCAAACGATTCGCACCATCCTTCTTCTTGACAAAGAGAGAAGGTGCTCCCCAAGCAGATGAACTTGGATGAATGAATCCCTTGTGAAGAGATTTGTCGATTTCCTCCTTAAGTTCAAGGAGCTCATGTGGTGGCATCTTGTAGGGTCGCTTGGCAATAGGAGTTGTTCTCGGTTTCAAGTCTATGACGAATTCGACAGCTCTAGCAGGGGGTATTCCTGGAAGTTCTTTTGGGAAGACATCTTTGAAATCACGAACAATTGGAATGTTCTCTATGCCCTCAAGAGGTGAAGCATTCAATGCATTCAGAACATATATCTGGTTCTCGGCATGCTGAGCTACTCGAGCTGAGTATTGAACTGTCTGGCCAGAAGGGTGAGTGAGCTGTACTATCTTGGTAGCAAAGTCAATCAAAGCATTACGAGCTTTCACCCAATCCATACCGAGAATGACATTTATGGTAGAACCCTTGAGGGAAATGAGTGAAGCAGAGAACACTAATCCTCCAATTACAATGTGGTTGTTGTGGGCTGATAACCCACAAGTGTAGGGGATCGCAACAGCTTTCAAGGGTAGAGTAGTCAACCCAAATTTATTGATTCGACACAAGGGGAGCCAAAGAGTATTCTTAAGTATTAGCAGTTGAGTTGTCAATTCAACCACACCTGGATAACTTAGTATCTGCAGCAAAGTATTTAGTAGCAAAGTGGTATTATAGTAATGGTAACAGTAGCAAAAGTAGAGATAACAGTTTTGTAGTAATTGTAACAGTAGCAACGAAAAAGTAAATAAGCGAAGCACAAGATGTGAAAAGCTCGTAGGCATTGGATCAGTGATGGATAATTATGTGGGATGCGATTCCTCATGTAATAGCTATAACATAGGGTGACACAGAACTAGCTCCAGTTCATCAATGTAATGTAGGCATGTATTCCGAATATAGTCATACGTGCTTATGGAAAAGAACTTGCATGGCATCTTTTGTCCTACCCTCCCGTGGCAGCGGGGTCCTAGTGGAAACTAAGGGATATTAAGGCCTCCTTTTAATAGAGAACTGGACCAAAGCATTAGCACTTAGTGAATACATGAACTCCTCAAACTATGGTCATCACCGAGAAGTATCCTGATTATTGTCACTTTGGGGTTGTCGGATCATAACACATAATGGGTGACTATAGACTTGCAAGATAGGATCAAGAACTCACATATATTCATGAAAACATAATAGGTTCAGATCTGAAATCATGGCACTCGGGCCCTAGTGACAAGCATTAAGCATAGCAAAGCCATAGCAACATCAATCTCAGAACATAGTGGATACTAGGGATCAAACCCTAACAAATCTAACTTGATTACATGGTAAATCTCATCCAACCCATCACCATCTAGCAAGCCTACGATGTAATTACTCACGCACGGCGGTGAGCATCATGAAATTGATAATGGAGGATGGTTGATGATGACGATGGCGACGAATCCCCCTCTCCGGAGCCCTGAACGGACTCCAGATCAGCCCTCCCGAGAGAGATTAGGGCTTGGCGGCGGCGCCATATCGTAAAATGCGATGAAACTTCCTCTCTTATTTTTTTCTCGGTGAGACGGAATATATAGAGTTGGAGTTGAGGTCGGCGGAGCTCCAGGGGGCCCACGAGATAGGGGTGCGTGCCCAAGGGGAGGGGGCATGCCTCCCACCCTCGTGGACAGGGTGTGGGCCCCCTGGCCTTCATCTTTTGCCAGTATTTTTTATATTTTCCAAAACTTATCCCTGTGGATTTTCAGGTCATTCCGAGAAGTTTTGTTTTTTGCACATTAAACAACATCATGGTAGTTCTGCTGAAAACAGCGTCAGTCCGGGTTAGTTTCATTCAAATCATGCAAGTTGGAGTCCAAAACAAGGGCAAAAGTGTTTGGAAAAGTAGATACGCTGGAGACGTATCAAATCCCCCAAGCTTAAACATTTGCTTGTCCTCAAGCAATTCAGTTGACAAACTAAAAGTGATAAAGAAAAACTTTTACAAACTCTATTTGCTCTTCTTGTTGTAAATATGTAAAGCCAGCATTCAAGTTTTCAGCAAATATTATGAACTAACCATACTCACAATAACACTTAGGTCTCACAATTACTCATATCCATGGCATAATCAGCTAGCGAGCGATAATAATAAAACTCAGATGACAACACTTTCTCAAAACAATCATAATATTATATAACAAAATGGTATCTCGCTAGCCCTTTCTGAGACTACAAAACATAAATGCAGAGCACCTTTAAAGATCAAGGACTGACTAAACATTGTAATTCATGGTAAAAGAGATCCAGTCAAGACATACCCAATATAAACCAATAGTAATACATGCAAATAATAGTGTGCTCTCTAGCGGGTGTTTTTTAATAAGAAGGTGATGACTCAGCATAAAAGTAAATAGATAGGCCCTTCGCAGAGGGAAGCAGGGATTTGTAGAGGTGCCAGAGCTCGATTTTAAAATAGAGATGAATAAAATTTTGAGCGGCATACTTTCACTGTCAATGTAGCAACTATGAGATGGCTATATCTTCCATACTACATGCATTACAGGCAGTTCCCAAACAGAATGGTAAAAGTTTATACTCCCCCACCACCAACAAGCATCAATCCATGGCTTGCTCGAAACAACGAGTGCCTCCAACTATCAACAGCCCTAGGGGAGTTTTTTTAATTAAATTGATTTGCTTTGATCTTTTTGGATCATGGGACTGGGCATCCCGGTTACCGGCCCTTTCTCGTGAATGAGGAGCGGAGTCCACTCCTCTTGAGAATAACCCACCTAGCATGGAAGATACATGCAGCCCTAGTTGAAACATGAGCTGCTCGAGCATACAAAACAAAATTTCATTTGAAGGTTTGGAGTTTAGCACATACACATTTACTTGGAATGGCAGGTAGATACCGCCTATAGGAAGGTATGGTGGACTCATATGGAACAACTTTGGGGTTTATGGAGTTTGGATGCACAAGCAGTATTCCCGCTTAGTACATGTGAAGGCTAGCAAAGGACTGGGAAGCGACCAACTGAGAGAGCGACAACCGTCATAAACATGCATTAAAATTAATTCACACCAAATACAAACATGAGTAGGATATAATCCACCATGAACATAAATATCATGAAGGCTATGTTGATTTGTTTCAACTACATGCGTGAACATGTGCCAAGTCGAGTCACTCAATTCATTCAAAGGAGGATACCATTCCATTATACCACATCATAATCATTTTAATAGCATGTTGGCACGCAAGGTAAACCATTATAACTCATAGCTAATCAAGCATGGCACAAGCAACTATTATCTCTAAATGTCATTGCAAATATGTTTACTTCATAATAATCTGAATCAGGAACGATGAACTCATCATATTTACAAAAACAATAGAGGTCGAGTTCATACCAGCTTCTCTCATCTTAATCAGTCCATCATATGTCGTCATTATTGCCTTTCACTTGCATGACAGAACGATGTGTATAATAATAATAGTGCACATGCATTGGACTAAGCTGGAATCTGCAAGCATTCAACTCAAGAGAAAAGATAAAGTAATATGGGCTCTAAGTTAAATAAACAATCATGCATATGAGAGCCGCTAAACATTTTCAATATGGTCTTCTACTCTCGACCCCCAAAGGAAGGAAAAGAAATAAAACTATTTACACGGGAAAGCTCCCAGCAAGCAAGAAGAAGAACGAGAAATCTTTTTGGTTTTCATTTTAATTTCTACTACAAGCATGGAAATTAAACTAGCTATTTTTTGTTTTCTTAAGGTTTATCAAACACGCAAGAAGAAAGCTAGAAAAAGAAATTAAACTAGCATGGATAATACAATGAAAGAGTATGAGCACTGACGACTAGAATAGTGTGTGAACATGAATATAAAGTCGGTGGGAAATACGTACTCCCCCAAGCTTAGGCTTTTGTCCTAAGTTGGTCTAATGCCAAGGATCGCGGCTACTCTCTCCGGTGTACTGAGGGGTGAAATCAGGATACCACTGGCTGGCCATCTCCTCCGGATCCCACTGGTAAGATGATGCACGATAAGGGTCCAGTGAAGGTTCCGGCTCAGGAGTGGATGCTTGGCCTCGATGAGCGTACACCGTTTCCGGCGTGACAAGATAATTATCTGCAGTCAAATCAAACAACAGAGGTGCAGGCAGAATAATAGTCTCATTGTGTTTCTTATTAAATCTCAAGTTATATAGGAGCATCTTATCATCATTATGAACAATAAACTCATGTGCTACCATGCTCCTATAATCTAAAATGTAAGGAGGCAATATTGTCTCCTCTTTCTCATGGTGCCTAATAGGTATCTCAAAATGTTTAGCAAGACATGCAGCATAGATACCTCCAAAGATGGGGCCTTTTGTACGATTCAGGTTTAGACGTTTAGCAATAATGACACCCATACTAAAAATATTATCACCAAACAAGGCATGGAATAGAATAATAATATCGGGAACACTGAAGTTTCCATTATTTCCATGACCAATTAAGCATCGACTAGCAAATAAGGCAAAGTAGCATAAAACAGGAAAGTGTATGCTAGTGATTCTCGCATCGGAACCCTTCTTTGGATCCCCTACAGTAATGGTGTTAACAAAGCCATACACATCTTTTACGATGTGGTTCATCTAATCTGCCCTCAAAGGGTATTCTACATACCGCGCAAAAACTACGTAAAGACATTTCCTTGAATTCATCATATAAATGAAATGATACTGATGGAGGTGAATTCTTAGGATACTAATAAAAGTTTTGCATGAAATTATTGGTGACTAGGAGATACTGATTGATCCGGTCGTGGAGGAAGTCGGTGAGGCATGCATTTTCAACCAAGGAATAAAAGTCTTCATAAATACCGGCTTCTCTCAAGAAATCATCGCATGGCCATTCACACGGCCGTACTTCCACTACTCGAGGAAGATTATACTTAGCCTTTTCCTTCTCTTTAGCTTGTTTATCCTGGGAGCCTTGGCTAGAAGAGCCCCTCAAAAATCTCCTTATCATTTTCTAAAAATTTCTGATTTTTTTAGTAACTTCAAAATAAAAGTGAATAAAACTAAACAAGATTGGTAGCAACTACTACTACAAGTGCCTAGATCCTATATCATGCATTAGAATTACTTGGGACCTCATAAATTTAACATGCAAGCTTAAGAACAGGGTCACCTATGCAGCAAAAATTTGCAATGAATAAAGCACTAGAACAAAACTAATTGGACCAATGGAGGAGTCACATACCAAGCAACAATTTCCTAAAGCAGTTTTGTGAATGGAGCTTTGAGCAAGGAGATCGAAAATTGTAGCAAAATGAGCTAGAACTCGTGCTTGAGCTGGATGAGGATTTTCTGGGAAGAAGATGGAGTGTGTGGGTGCAGGAATAAGTGGAGGAGAGCCACTGTGGGCCCACGAGACAGGGGGGCGCGCCCAGGGGGTGTGGGTGCGCCCTCCACCCTCGTGGCCAAGTGCTTGCCCCTCCTGCGGTGTTTTCAGTGCCTAAAATCCTCAAATAATCCATAAAAAATAATACTAAATTTGCAGGGAATTTGGAGCACTTTTATTTTCGGGATATTTGTTTATTGCACGGATAATTCAAAAAACAGATAGATAATACTATTTTTGCTTTATTTATTCTAAATAACGGAAAGTAAAAAGAGGGTATAGAAGGTTGTGCCTTCTAATTTCATCCATCTTATGATCATAAAAATGAATCCACTAACAAGGTTGATCAAGTCTTGTTAACAAACTCATTCCGAATAACACGGACCCGGAGAAATTTCGAATAACACTAAGTTACCTCACGGGGATATGAACATCCCCAACAATAAGAATATCATACTTTTTCTTGACAGTAGGAAGAGGAAATTCAAAACCTCCAATAATAATAGTTGGAACTTTTCCAATAGAATTGATGCTATGAACTTGAGATTGTTTTCTCGGAAAGTGTACCGTATGCTCATTACCATTAACATGAAAAGTGACATTGCCTTTGTTGCAATCAATAACAGCCCCTATAGTATTCAAAAAGGGTCTACCAAGGATAATCGACATACTATCGTCCTCGGGAATATCAAGAATAACAAAGCCCGTTAAGATAGTGACATTTGCAACCACAACAGGCACATCCTCACAAATACCGACAGGTATAGCAGTTGATTTATTAGCCATTTGAAAAGATATTTCAGTAGGTGTCAACTTATTCAATTCAAGTCTACGATATAAAGATAGAGGCATAACACTAACACCGGCTCCAAGATCACACAAAGCAGTTTTAACATAATTTCTTTTAATGGAGCATGGTATAGTTGGTACTCTTGGATCTCCAAGTTTCTTTGGTATTCCACCCTTAAAAGTGTAATTAGCAAGCATGGTGGAAATTTCAGCTTCCGGTATCTTTCTTTTATTTGTAATGATATCCTTCATATACTTAGCATAAGGATTTAATTTAAGCATATCCGTCAAGCGCATACATAAGAAGATAGGTCTAATCATTTCAACAACGCGCTCAAAATCCTCATCATCCTTTGTCTTGGATGGTTTAGGAGGAAAGGGCATGGGTTTCTGAACCCATGGTTCTCTTTCCCTACCGTGCTTCCTAGCAACAAAATCTCTCTTATCATAACGTTGATTCTTTGATTGTGGGTTATCAAGATCAACAGCAGGTTCGACCTCTACTTCATTGGTATTGCTAGGTTGAGCATCAACATGAACATTATCATTAACATTATTAGTAGGTTCATGTTCATCACCTAATTGTGTTTCAACATCAGAAATAGAATTATCATTGGGATTCTCAGGTGTGTCTACAACAGGTTCATTAGAAGCATGCAAAGTCCTATCATTTTTCTTTTTCTTATTTTTGGAAGAACTAGGTGCCTCTAAATTATTTCTCTGAGAATCCTGCTCGATTCTCTTAGGGTGGCCTTAGGATACAAAGGTTCCTGAGTCATTCTACCAGTTCTAGTAGCCATTCTAACAGCAAAGTCATGTTTATTATTTAATTCATCAAGCAAATCACTTTGAGCTTTAAGTACTTGCTCAGCTTGAGTGGTAACCATAGAAGCATATTTGCTAATGAGTTTAAGTTCACCTTTAACTCTAGCCATATAATTGTTGGAAATATGCTCTAGAGGCAATAATAAATTAGTTATTATTATATTTCCTTGTTCATGATAATCTTTTATTATCCATGCTATAATTGTATTGAAAGGAAACTCAGATAAATGTGTGGGTACATAGACAACACCATGTCCCTAGTAAGCCTCTAGTTGACTAGCTCGTTGATCAATAGATGGTTACGGTTTCCTGACCATGGACATTGGATGTCGTTGATAACGGGATCACATCATTAGGAGAATGATGTGATGGACAAGACCCAATCCTAAGCCTAGCACAAAGATCGTAGTTCGTATGCTAAAGCTTTTCTAATGTCAAGTATCATTTCCTTAGACCATGAGATTGTACAACTCCCGGATACCGTAGGAATGCTTTGGGTGCACCAAACGTCACAACGTGACTGGGTGGCTATAAAGGTGCACTACGGCTGTCTCCGAAAGTGTCTGTTGGCTTGGCACGAATCGAGACTGGGATTTGTCACTCCGTGTAAACGGAGAGGTATCTCTGGGCCCACTCGGTAGGACATCATCATAATGTGCACAATGTGACCAAGGGGTTGATCATGGGATGATGTATTATTGAACGAGTAAAGAGACTTGCCGGTAATGAGATTGAACAAGGTATCGGCATACCGACGATCGAATCTCGGGCAAGTACAATACCGCTAGACAAAGGGAATTGTGTACGGGATTGATCGAATCCTCGGCATCGTGGTTCATACGATGAGATCATCGTGGAACATGTGGGAGCCAACATGTGTATCCATATCCCGCTGTTGGTTATTGACCGGAGAACGTCTCGGTCATGTCTGCATGGTTCCCGAACCCGTAGGGTCTACACACTTAAGGTTCGATGACGCTAGGGTTAAAAAGGAAGTTTGTATGTGGTTACCGAATGTTGTTCGGAGTCTCGGAGGAGATCCCGGACGTCACGAGGAGTTCCGCAATGGTCCGGAGGTAAAGATTTATATATGGGAAGTCCTGTTTTGGTCACCGGAAAAGTTTCAGGTTTTATCGGTAACGTACCGGGACCACTGGGAGGGTCCCGTGGGTCCACCAAGTGGGGCCACCATCCCCGGAGGGCAGCATGGGCCAAGTGTGGGAGGGGGCCAGCCCCAGGTGGGCTGGTGCGCCCCCCCACAAGGGCCCAAGGCGCCTAGGGTTTGGGGAGGGGGCGCTCCCACCTAACTTGGGGGGCAAGTTTCCCCTCTCCCCCCCTTGGCCGCCCCCCAGATGGGATCTTGGGCTGGCCTCCGCCCCTAGGGTGGAACCCTAGGTGGGGGCACAACCCTCGCTCTTCCCCTATATATAGTGGAGGCAAAGGGGCAGCCCAACTACACGAAGTTCTTCTCCTGTTGGCGCAGCCCTACCTCTCTTTCTCCTCATATCTCGTGGTGCTTGGCGAAGCCCAGCAGGATTGCCACGCTCCTCCACCACCACCACGCCATTGTGCTGCTGCTGGACGGAGTCTTCCTCAACCTCTCCCTCTCTCCTTGCTGGATCAAGGCATGGGAGACGTCACCGGGCTATACATGTGTTGAACGCGGAGGTGCCGTCCGTTCGGCACTAGGATCTCCGGTGATTTGGATCACGACGAGTACGACTCCTTCAACCCCGTTCTCTTGAACGCTTCCGCTTAGTGATCTACAAGGGTATGTAGATGCACTCTCCTTCCCCTTGTTGCTGGTTTCTCCATAGATAGATCTTGGTGACACGTAGGATTTTTTTTGAATTTCTGCTACGTTCCCCAACAGTGGCATCATGAGCTAGGTCTATTGCGTAGATTCTTTGCACGAGTAGAACACAAAGTAGTTGTGGGCATTGATTTTGTTCAATATGCTTACCGTTACTAGTCCAATCTTGTTTCGACGGTATTGTGGGATGAAGCGGCTCGGACCGACCTTACACGTACTCTTACGTGAGACAGGTTCCACCGACTGGCATGCACTTGTTGCATAAGGTGGCTAGCGGGTGCCAGTCTCTCCCACTTTAGTCGGAACGGATTCGATGAAAAGGGTCCTTATGAAGGGTAAATAGAAATTGGCATATCACGTTGTGGTTTTGCGTAGGTAAGAAACGTTCTTGCTAGAATCCCATAGCAGCCACGTAAAACACGCAAACAACAATTAGAGGACATCTAACTTGTTTTTGCAGGGTATGCTATGTGATGTGATATGGCCAAGAAGAATGTGATGAATGATATGTGATGTATGATATTGATCATGTTCTTGTAATAGGAATCACGACTTGCATGTCGATGAGTATGACAACCGACAGGAGCCATAGGAGTTAATTTATTGTATGACCTGCGTGTCACTGAACAAACGCCTTGTAATTACTTTACTTTATTGCTAACCGGTAGCCATAGTAGTAGAAGTAATAAGTTGGCGAGACAACTTCATGGAGACACGATGATGGAGATCATGATGATGGAGATCATGGTGTCATGCCGGTGACGATGATGATCATGGAGCCTTGAAGATGGAGATCAAAAGGAGCAAAATGATATTGGCCATATCATGTCACTATTTGATTGCATGTGATGTTTATCATGTTTATACATCTTATTTGCTTAGAACGACGGTAGTAAATAAGATGATCCCTCATTAAAATTTCAAGAAAGTGTTCCCCCTAACTGTGCACCGTTGCGAAAGTTCGTCGTTTCGAAGCACCACGTGATGATCGGGTGTGATAGATTCTAACGTTCACATACAACGGGTGTAAGCCAGATTTACACACGTGAAACACTTAGGTTAACTTGATGAGCCTAGCATGTACAGACATGGCCTCGGAACACAAGAGACCGAAAGGTCGAGCATGAGTCGTATGGAGGATACGATCAACATGAAGATGTTCACCGATGATGACTAGTCCGTCTCACGTGATGATCGGACACGGCCTAGTTGACTCGGATCATGTAATCACTTAGATGACTAGAGGGATGTCTATTTGAGTGGGAGTTCATTAGATGAACTTAATTATCCTAAACATAGTCAAAGGCCCTTTGCAAATTATGTAATAGCTCGCGCTATAGTTCTACTATTTTAGATATGTTCCTAGAGAAAATATATTTGAAAGTTGACAATAGCGATTATGCGATCAGTAGAAAGCTTATGTCCTTAATGCACCGCTCAGTGTGCAGAACCCCAAATGTCGTCTGTGGATGTTGCGAACATCGGACATACACGTTTTGATAACTACATGATAGTTCAGTTAAACGGTTTAGAGTTGAGGCACCAAAGACGTTTTCGAAACATCGCGGAACATATGAGATGTTTCGAGGGCTGAAATTGGGATTTCAGGCTCGTGCCCACGTAAAGAGGTATAAGACCTCTGACGATTTTCTTAGCCTACAAACTAAGGGAGAAAAGCTCAATCGTTGAGCTTGTGCTCAGATTGTCTGAGTGCAACAATCACTTGAATCGAGTGGGAGTTGATCTTCCAGATGAGATAGTGATGTTTCTCCAAAGTCATTGCCACCAAGCTGCTAGAGCTTCATGATGAACTATAACATATCATGGATAGATATGATGATCCTTGAGGTATTCACGATGTTTGACACCGCGAAAGTTGAAATCAAGAAGGAACATCAATTGTTGATGGTTGGTGAAACCACTAGTTTCAAGAAGGGCAAGGGCAAGAAGGGATACTTCATGAAACGGCAAATCAGTTGCTGCTCCAGTGAAGAAACCCAGGGTTGAACCCAAACCCGAGACTAAGTGCTTCTGTAATGAGGCAACGGACACTGGAGCAGAACCACCCTAGATACTTGGTAGATAAGAAGGCAGGCAAGGTCGACAGAAGTATATTGGATATACATTATGTTAATGTGTACTTTACTAGTACTCCTAGTAGCACCAGGGTATTAGATACCGGTTCGGTTGCTAAGTGTTAGTAACTCGAAATAAAAGCTACGGAATAAACGGAAACTAGCAAAATGTGAGCTGACGATATGTGTTGGAAGTGTTTCCAAGGTTGATATGATCAAGCATTGCACACTCCCTCTACCATCGAGATTGGTGTTAAAATAATTGTTATTTGGTGTTTGCGTTGAGCATAGACATGATTGGATTATGTCTATCGCAATACGGTTATTCATTTAAGGAGAATAATGGTTACTCTATTTATTTGAATAATACCTTCAATGGTATTGCACCTAAAAGGAATGGTTTATTGAATCTCGATCATAGTGATACACATTTTCATGCCAAAAGATATAAGATAGTAATGATAGTACCACTTACTTGTAGCACTGCCATGTAAGTCATATTGGTATAAAACGCATGAAGAAGCTCCATGTTGATGGATCTTTGGACTCACTCATTTTTGAAAAGTTTGAGACATGAGAACCATGTCTATTGGTGTATACGCATGAAGAAACTCCATGCATATGGATCGTTTGGACTCACTTGATTTTGAATCACTTGAGATATGCAAATCATACCACATGGGCAAGATGACTGAAAAGCCTCGTTTTCAGTAAGATGGAACAAGATAGCAACTTGTTGGAAGTAACACATTTTGATGTGTGCAGTCCAATGAGTGCTGAGGCATGTAGTGAATATCGTTATGTTCTTACTTCACAGATGATTTGAGTAGATGTTGAATATATTTACTTGATGAAACACAAGTCTGAATTATTGAATGGTTCAAGTAATTTCAGAGTGAAGTTGAAGGTCATCGTGACAAGAGGATAAAATGTCTATGATATGATCATAGAGATGAGTATCTAAGTTACGAGCTTTGGCACGCAATTAAGACATTGTGGAAATTGTCTCACAATTAATACCGCCTGGAACACCATAGTGTGATGGTGTGTCCGAACATCATAGTTGCACCCTATTGGATATATATGGTGCGTACCATGATGTCTCTTATCGAATTACCACTATCATTCATGGGTTAGACATTAGAGACGACCGCACTCACTTTAATAGGGCACCACGTAATTCCGTTAAGACGACACCGTTTGAACTATGGTTTGGAGAAACTTAAGTTGTCGTTTCTTAAAAGTTTGGGGCTGCGACGCTTATGTGAAAAAGTTTCAGGTTGATGAGCTCGAACCAAAAGCGGATAAAAATGCATCTTCATAGGACACCCAAAACAGTTGGGTATACCTCCTATCTCAGATCCAGAAGCAAAAGTAATTGTTTCTAGAAACAGGTCCTTTCTCGAGGAAAAGTTTCTCTCAAAAGAATTGAGTGGGAGGATGGTGGAGACTTGATGAGGTTATTGAACCATCACTTCAACCAGTGTGTAGCAGGGCACAGGAAGTTGTTCATGTGGCACCTACACCAATTGAAGCGGAAGCTGATGATAGTGATCATGATGCTTCGGATCAAGTCACTACCGAACCTCGTAGGTCGACAAGGGCGCGTACTACTTCAGAGTGGTACACAATCCTATCTTAGAGGTCATGTTGCTAGACAACAATGAACCTACGAGCTATGGAGAAGCGATGGCGGGCCAGGATTCTGACGAATGGCTCGAGGCCATAAAATCTAAGAGAGGATCCATGACTTTGGAAGAAATACTTGATGGTCGTAAGGCCGTTGGGTAAAGATGGATTTTAAAAGGAAGACAGACAATGATGGTAAGTATCACCATTAAGAAAGCTCGACTTGTCGTTAAAGATGTTTTCCGACAAGTTCAAGGAGTTGACTATGGTGAGGCTTTCTCAGTCGTAGCGATGCTAAGAGTCTGTTGGAATTGGATTAGCAGTTACTGCATTATTTATGAAATCTTGCATATAGGATGTCAAAACATTGTTTCCTTTACAATTTTCTTGAGGAAAGGTTGTATGTGATACAACCAGAAGGTTTTTGACAATCCTGAAAGACGCTAACAAGTATGCAAAGCTCCAGCAATTCTTCTGAGGACTGGAGTAAGCATCTCGTAGTTGGAATGTGCGCTTTGATGAGATGATCAAAGATTTTGGGTCTATACAAAGTTTATGAGAAACTTGTATTTCCAAAGAAGTGAGTGGGAGCACTATAGAATTTCTGATTAGTATATGTTGTTGACATATTGTTGATCAGAAATGATGTAGAATTTCTGGAAAGCATATAGGGTTATTTGAAAAGTGTTTTTCAATAGAAAACCTGGATTAAGCTGCTTGAACATTGAGCATCAAGATCTATGAGGATAGATCAAAAAACCTCTCAATGGTACTTTCAAATGAGCACATACCTTGATATGATCTTGAAGGTGTTCAAGATGTATCAGTCAAAGAAGGAGTTCTTGCCTGAGTAGTAAGGTATGAAGTTAAGAGTTAAGTCTCGACCCCGACAGAAGAGAGAGAAAGGATGAAGGTCGTCCCCTATGCTTCAGACATAGGCTCTATAGTATGCTATGCTGTGTACCGCACCGGAAGTGTGCCTTGCCATGAGTCAGTCAAGGGGTACAAGAATGATCCAGGAATGATCATTGGACATCGGTCAAAATTATCCTTAGAGGAATAAGGAAATGTTTCTCGATTATGGAGGTGATAAAGAGTTCGGCGTAAAGGGTTACGTCGATGCAAGCTTTAACACCTATCCGAATGACTCTGAGTAGCAAACTGGATACGTATAGTGGAGCAACCATTTGGAATAGCTCCAAGTGGAGCGTGGAAGCAGCATTTACAATATGACCTAGAGATTTGTGAAGTACATACGGATCTGAATGTTGCAGACCCGTTGACTAAAACCTCTCTCACAAGCAAGACATGATCAAACCCCAGAACTCATTGAGTCTTAATCACATGGTGATGTGAACTAGTTTAGTGACACTAGTAAACTCTTTGGATGTTGGTCACATGGCGATGTGACCTATCTGTTAATCACATGGCGATGTGAACTAGATTATTGACTCTAGTGCAAGTGGGAGACTGTTGGAAATATGCCATAGAGGCAATAATAAATTAGTTATTATTATATTTCCTTGTTCATGATAATCGTTTATTATCCATGCTATAATTGTATTGAAAGGAAACTCAGATACATGTGTGGGTACATAGACAACACCATGTCCCTAGTAAGCCTCTAGTTGACTAGCTTGTTGATCAATAGATGGTTACAGTTTCCTGACCATGGACATTGGATGTCATTGATAACGGGATCACATCATTAGGAGAATGATGTGATGGACAAGACCCAATCCTAAGCCTAGCACAATGATCGTAGTTCGTATGCTAAAGCTTTTCTAATGTCAAGTATCATTTCCTTAGACCATGAGATTGTGCAACTCCCGGATACCGTAGGAATGCTTTGGGTGCACCAAATGTCACAACGTGACTGGGTGGCTACAAAGGTGCACTACGGGTGTCTCCGAAAGTGTCTGTTGGGTTGGCACGAATCGAGACTGGGATTTGTCACTCCATGTAAACGGAGAGGTATCTCTGGGCCCACTCGGTAGGACATCATCATAATGTGCACAATGTGACCAAGGGGTTTATCACGGGATGATGTATTACGGAACGAGTAAAGAGACTTGCCGGTAATGAGATTGAACAAGGTATCGGCATACCGACGGTCGAATCTCGGGCAAGTACAATACCGCTAGACAAAGGGAATTGTATACGGGATTGATCGAATCCTCGACATCGTGGTTCATCCGATGAGATCATCGTGGAACATGTGGGAGCCAACATGGGTATCCATATCCCGCTGTTTTTTATTGACCGGAGAACGTCTCGGTCATGTCTGCATGGTTCCCGAACCCGTAGGGTCTACACACTTAAGGTTTGATGACGCTAGGGTTATAAAGGAAGTTTGTACGTGGTTACCGAATGTTGTTCGGAGTCCTGGATGAGATCTCGGACGTCACGAGGAGTTCCGGAATGGTCCGGAGGTAAAGATTTATATATGGGAAGTCATGTTTTGGTCACCAGAAAAGTTTCGAGTTTTATCGGTAACGTACCGGGACCACCGGGAGGGTCCCAGGGGTCCACCAAGTGGGGCCACCATCCCCGGAGGGCAGCATGGGCCAAGTGTGGGAGGGGGCCAACCCCAGGTGGGCTGGTGCGCCCCCCACAAGGGCCCAAGGCGCCTAGGGTTTGGGGAGGGGGCGCACCCACCTAACTCGGGGGGCAAGTTTCCCCTCTCCCCCCCTTGGCCGCTCCCAGATGGGATCTTGGGCTGGCCGCCGCCCCTAGGGTGGAACCCTAGGTGGGGGCGCAGCCCCCCCTCTCCCCCTATATATAGTGGAGGCAAAGGGGCAGTCCAACTACACGAAGTTCTTCTCCTGTTGGCGCAGCCCTACCTCTCTTTCTCCTCATATCTCGCGGTGCTTGGCGAAGCCCCGCAGGATTGCCACGCTCCTCCACCACCACCACGCCATTGTGCTGCAGCTGGACGGAGTCTTCCTCAACCTCTCTATCGGTGTCAAAACCGACGGATCTCGGGTAGGGGGTCCCGAACTATGCGTCTAGGCGGATGGTAACAGGAGACAAGGGACACGATGTTTTACCCAGGTTCGGGCCCTCTCGATGGAGGTAAAACCCTACGTCCTGCTTGATTAATATTGATGATATGGGTAGTACAAGAGTAGATCTACCACGAGATCAAGGAGGTTAAACCCTAGAAGCTAGCCTATGGTATGATTGTTGTTCGTCCTACGGACTAAAACCCTCTGGTTTATATAGACACCGGAGAGGGCTAGGGTTACACAAAGTCGGTTACAATGGTAGGAGATCTACATATCCGTATCGCCAAGCTTGCCTTCCACGCCAAGGAAAGTCCCATCCAGACACGGGACGAAGTCTTCAATCTTGTATCTTCATAGTCTTGGAGTCCGGCCGATGATGATAGTTCGGCTATCCGGACAACCCCTAGTCCAGGACTCCCTCAGTAGCCCCTGAACCAGGCTTCAATGGCGACGAGTCCGGCGCGCATATTGTCTTTGGTATTGCAAGGCGGGTTCCTCCTCCGAATTCTTCATAGAAGATTGTGAACACCAGGATAGTGTCCGGCTCTGCAAAATAAATTCCACATACCACCGTAGAGAGAATAATATCTACACAACTCCAATCTCCTGACGTATTCCGTAGCATTACATCATGCCATGGCCAAGCCTTTACTCGAATTGTTTTTATTGCTCCACCTCAGCGCGTTTAGCGAAGCAGTTTCCTTGGCACGTCTTGTCAAAGCAGAGATCATGTTCCCCTTATTCCGAGATTCCCATCAATACAGACGTGGGTAACCCAACCGCGCCATTGATTGCGGCGCTTGGGAGATAAGAGAGTTTTACTAGGCCGGTGGGGGCTTGTAGTTTCGGCCGCTCGTATAAGGGGATAAGGATCCACCTTTTTACCTACGCCTTCTTCCTCCTTTGCTTATCCATTTCCGCGTACTAGAGCTCCAACGCCCAAGCCCGCTCACCTCGCCTCGACCTACTCCAACCATGTCCGGAGCGGGAGGCAAATGGATGGCCTCCTCCGTCATGGAGGGGCTCATCAAAAGGTTGCGGAAAGCCGGATACCTGCACAATGATATTGCGCACCGGCTTCCAGACGAGGGGCAGCTCGTCCCCACCCCTGGGCCCCATGAGAGGGTTGTATTTCTCCCCCATTTCCTCCGTGGACTGGGCTTTCCTCTTCACCCATTCGGGGGGGGGGCTCATGTTCTACTACAGCCTGGACTTCCATGATCTGGCCCCGAACTTCATCCTCAACATCTCGGTGTTCATCGCCGTGTGCGAGGCCTTCCTCCGCATCCAGCCTCATTTTGGCCTATGGCTAAAGATCTTCAGCGTCAAGCCGAAGGTCGTGGGCGGACGCCAAGCGGAGTGCGGAGGTGCCATGGTGGGCAAGATGCCCAACGTTACATGGCTCGAGGGCGCCTTCGTAGAGACCATCAAAGGGTGGCAATCGGGGTGGTTCTACATCACCGAGCCACGTGACCCGGAATGGGCAGCGTCCCCCGAATTCCAATCTGGCATTCCCACACGGCTCACGTCTTGGAAAGAGATAGGCCTGTTGTGGGGTAATTCAGCAGAAGTGACTACCCTTCAAACCTGCATCAAAGACCTGATTAGCAGGAAGGTTAAACTTGTCACCGTAGTCCAGGTTATGCTCTTCCGCCGGATTCTCCCGTGTCAACGACGGGCTTTCAACTTGTGGGAGTTCGACCCGGACAAGCACCAGACCCTATCCCGACTCTTCGACACAAAGCACGAGGATGCCTGGAAGGTGCTATTCAGGAGCTCCGAGGTCCCGCCTCCCGTCACCGAGGATCGCGGATTCTGCGCCAAGCGCCAAGCCAGCGCGGTGAGCTAATCTTCCCATTACGGGGCATCTGTTTTCCATAGATTTGACTTTATGTGGGATCTAACTCTCACCCCTTTGACAGGACTGGCAGAAGAGGGCCGGACTGATCAGTTGTTCGGCTCCTTTGCCCGAAGACCCAGCGGACACTCGTTTAACGAAGCTGCTGGTTCTGGCACCGCATGTGGTGCCGGAGAAGAAGGCCAAGAAGGAGGCCACGAGGACTCGAAAGAGCTCCCGGCGCCTGGTGGTGTTGGATTCACTGCCCGACGACCCCGACGCACCCTCCGTCTCGGAATACGAGGAGGAGGAAGAAGAAGAAGCCTCTCCCCCTCCAACGGGGGATGGAAAGAAAAGGAAGGCCGCTCCAACTGGGGAGGTCAGAGGGTCCAAGAAGGGAAGGACCCTTCCTCCGGACTGTTCCACCAACGCCGATGACGGTGAAGAGGAGTGTCCTTCGAGGGCCAAGCCCCTGGGGAGATCGTAAGTGTCCGGATTCCAGAATAACTCATGATTTTTTTATTTGTCGCATAACGTCTTCTAACACCGAATACAACCATGTAGCCTACCTAGGGAGGAGCTTCCCGCTTCGTCGAGCGGCTCCCTGGGTTCGTCGGATGTGAATAGCACTTCACTTCCGACGGCCTCCTCCCCTCGTGATGCAGGAGACACCGCGGCGGAGTCCCAAAAGGGGCCCAACCAGGAGGAGGTGGTCCTGGTGGTGCCACAAGGCGGCCTCCCGGACTCCGGGCGCAAGAGGGCTAAAACCCCAGAGGGCTATGAGTCCGGCCCCATGCCGTACTCCATACCGGAACCTTCAGTGGTTCCAGAGTCCTGCGGGCAGCCCCTTCGTAAGAAGGGCAAGACTGCGACGCCGGCGGTCTCCGTCCAACCGAAGGCGCCAGATAATTTGCTGGAGGCGTTCAACGGCGCTTCTATCGATGACGAGCACCGTGCTGTTATGAGTGCGGTAATCCAGAAAGTTCAGTCCACCAATAGTGGGCTGACTGAAGCCTGTACCAGCCTTCTAACAGGCTTTGAGGTAAGTAATTTAAGATATGTAAAATAGTACCACATAGACAGTAGCCCCTGATGCTTAGTTCAGTGTTCGGAAAGAAAAGCCGGACTGAGGATCTAAAAAGATATACGCAGGAGTCTAACAAAAATATGTCAATATGGGAATGCAGGCTGCACTGCTGACCTCTGCCGCACTGACTGCGGAGGTCAATGCATTGAAGGAGAGCCTTGAGCGGTCCGAGAACGAGCTCAGCCTTGCCAAGAAGCAGCTCGAGGACAAGGAAGGTAAGTAATACCTTATTGAAGTAGTACCTTATAGAAAAGGATTTGGTTGCAAAAAATGACAGGAACAACGTGGGCATTGTAGGGGCCACGAATGAGGTGGCGACCCTGAAGGAGGTGGTGTCCAAGGCCGAAAGCAGTGCGGCCTTGGAGCGCACCGAGCGAGAGAAGCAAGAGGCGCGGGTGGCGGAGGTACGGCAAGAGCTCCAGGCTCTCGTGGAAAATCACGAGAGTTTGGAGCGTGACTCGAAGACTCGGGAGTCCAAGCTTGCGTCGGCTCTTGAGAGTGCCAAAGCCGCTAAGGCCGAAGCCCACAAGGCCCTCCAGGAGATTGAGGCATTGAAGAAAATAGCGGCGGGTAAGGCATTCTTCATGCAAAGCAAGCATGTAAAAGTGAATTACCTGTTACTTACCCGAATTCGGAGCTCTCCAGGAGCGTTCGCAGATCTGCCCCGTAGCGTGTCTGACGCTGCCGCTTTCTATAGAGCCGAGGAGGGGAGCTCGACGGAGAAGGTGTTCTGGTCTCAGTATGCTGAGGCCGGACATCCGGTGCCCCTTAGCGACCAGCTAAAGCAGCTAGTCGCGCTCCACAAGGTGGCCGAACAGGCCATGAAGGGCCTCATAGTTCGGCTGTGGCCCACAGAGGCCATGCCCGGGAGCTACTTCGGCCTGGTGCGGCAGCTGGTGGAAGCTTGTCCGTGGGTTGATGTCATCAAGCGCTCCGCCTTCATTGAAGGTGCCCGTCGGGCTCTTGCCCGTGCTAAGGTGCACTGGGGCAAGATGGACACTGAGAAGCTTGTGACGGACACACCACCGCCGGGCCAGGAGTATCGCACACCCGAAATGTATTATAAGGGTGTCCTGAAGGGTGCCCGCATTATTGCGGGTGAGTGCTCCAACGATGTAATATTTGAGTAGACTCGCATTTTGTTATCCTGTGCGCTGAAAACTTTGTTTATATGCGCTAAGCAACGCTTGTTAATTTAAAATATTACCTTCTATGTGGCCGTTTATCAAATCTGAGAGATGCAAGTCGTCGGCTTCGACCCCCATGCCACGAGTGCTGGGGTGTTCAGGATTAACCCGAGCGCTCTTGTTCCCATTCTTGGGTCCATCTAGGGAGGCGCTCAGCACAACGAACCAGGACGTCGGACTTATAATGCTTTATCACTCTCACTTAGCCATAGAATTCTATAATTTTAAATTTCGGCGAAGCCCCTAGTATTCGGAAGACCGAGTTCGGGGCGCTATCCACGCCTGGGCCGGATAAGTCATGTTCCTCGCTCTAAGCGGCATAAGTCTTTAAGGACTCGAAAAAAACCTCGCGAACAGCGACCGGTCTCTCGCACTATCATGACGGTCAGTTTTAGCTTTCTCTACTGAGGTGTTAACCCAGCTCAACTGGGGCACAATCGCAGTAGTTCTCCCAGCGCTACCTTAGCCAACATTGCGGAACGTAAGGTACCAAAACATGGGAGCCTGGCAAACCCAACTATTGACCAAAGACATGATTCGGAGCCGATGCATATAATGCTATAAGTTCGGGGTGCCGCACTTGTGAAAGTGTTCGGACTTATCACACCATAATGTGGGGAACTTAAGCCCCTGGTGTATTTGGCCATACCAAAGCGTACGGATGCAACATGTCATAGTTGAACATATATATAAAAAGGAATGCAATGATAGGGAAAAAGTGATGCATTGTTTATTTAAAAGGTACTGCCATGAATGCGGACTGATACAAATAGTGCGATAAGCAAGGGATGGAACTATTTAACATGTCCCCCTCCAGGGGTAGGCTGCGGAATGGTGCGTAAAACAGGTATAATGCTCGTAATGGAGACCACCTGGATACTCGGCGTGGCCGTTCTTCTTCCCTGGCAATTGCATCGTGAGTTCGACGGGTCTACTGCCGGACAGGGCCTCTGGTAAACGGAGTCCTGAGGATAAGAAAAAAAAGAAAAAAAAAGGAATGACACATTTGGGAGCCCCTGGTGTGGTTGAGCCGCACTCTGGGCCTGCCGTGGTCGTGCCCCTCCCCCTATGCCCATGGTATCTTCAAAGCATAGTGATGTACGCGGAGTACTGGTTTTGCAATTTTGCAAGGGCTGGGGTTGGGGCCGCATTGCTATGCATGCTCGGAACGTGCCAGGTGGTCTTGTTGTAGGTTACTCCGGGCGCGCTTGGCGGTGTCCGGTCGCTTAACGGCCGGACTCGAGAATTGCCTTAAGAGGCTGTTCTGCACTTCCGCTACGAGAACCGCTGTATGCTCCTCCGTTTGGAGAGAGCGTTCCGTGTTTCCATTAACCATGATGACTCCTCGAGGGCCTGGCATCTTGAGCTTGAGATATGCGTAGTGCGGCACCGCATTGAACTTTGCAAATGCGGTTCGTCCGAGTAGTGCATGATAGCCACTGCGGAACGGGACTATGTCGAAGATTAACTCCTCGCTTAGGAAGTTATCCGGGGATCCGAAGACCACTTCCAGTGTCACCGAGCCTGTACAATTTGCCTCTACACCTGGTATGATGCCTTTGAAGGTCGTGTTTGTGGGTTTAATCCTTGAGGGGTCTATGCCCATCTTGCGCACTATATCCTGGTAAAGCAGGTTCAGGCTGTTGCCGCCGTCCATCAGGACTCTAGTGAGGTGAAACCCGTCGATGATTGGGTCTAAAACCAACGCGGCGAATCCGCCATGGTGGATGCTGGTGGGGTGGTCCCTTCGATCAAAAGTGATTGGGCAGGAAGACCATGGATTGAACTTTGGGGCGACTGGCTCCATCGCATATACGTCCCTGAGTACACGCTTCCGCTCCCTTTTGGGTATGTGGGTTGCGTATATCATGTTCACCGTCCGCACTTGTGGGGGGAAACCCTTCTGTCCTCTATTGTTCGGCGGCCGGGTCTCTTCCTCGTCATCGCTATGCAGCCCCTTGTCATTGTTTTCGGTGATTAACTTGCCTGCCTGCTTGAATACCCAATAATCCCTGTTGGTGTGATTAGCTGGCTTTTCGGGGGTGCCGTGTATCTGGCACGAGCGGTCGAGTATTCTGTCCAAGTTGGACGGACCCAGAGTAGTTCTTTTGAATGGCTTTTTCCGCTGACCGGGTTTGGAGCCTCTGAATCCGGTGTTGACTACCGTGTCCTCGATATTATCACCGTTAATGCGGCGTTTGTGCTTGTTGCGACGCGACCTGCCATTATGGTCCTTGGTATCCGGACTGCCAGAATTTTTGTTGAGGTTGTTACTGCGGGCTAGCCAGCTGTCTTCTCCCGCGCAGAAGCGGGTCATGAGTGATGTGAGGGCTGCCATGGATTTCGGCTTTTCCTATCCTAGGTGCCGGGCAAGCCACTCGTCGCGGATGTTATGCTTGAAGGCTGCAAGGGCCTCTGCATCCGGACAGTCGACGATTTGATTTTTCTTGGTTAAGAACCGTGTCCAGAATTGTCTGGCCGATTCGTCTGGCTGCTGAATTATGTGGCTTAGGTCATCAGCATCTGGTGGTCGCACATATGTGCCCTGGAAGTTATCAAGGAATGCGGCTTCCAGGTCCTCCCAACACCCAATTGATTCTGCTGGCAAGCTATTAAGCCAATGCCGAGCTGGTCCTTTAAGCTTGAGCGGGAGGTATTTGATGGCGTGAAGATCATCACCGTGGGCCATGTGGATATGAAGGAGATAGTCTTCAATTCAAACCGCGGGGTCTGTTGTGCCATCGTAGGATTCAATGTTCACGGGTTTGAACCCTTCGGGGATTTGATGATCCATTACTTCATCTGTGAAGCATAGTGGGTGTGCAGCGCCTCTATATTGGGCTATATCATGACGCAGCTCAAGCGAGCTTTGTCTTCTGTGTTCGGCCTGGCTGGAGTTACCGTATCTGGCGCGACGGTCATCGTCGCGTATTGTAGGGCACCCACGCGATCCGTAGATCGATCTTGATTGTCTTGCCTTATCCTCCAATATGTCTTGCAAGTCCAGCGCATTCCCTCGTGGCTTTGTACTTTTCGAGCGATGCCGGGGTACGTCTTTAGTGGAGGGCCTGGAGGCCTCTCTATCGCGGCCACGAGGTGGCCGGTCGGCCGTATTGTGCGCTGGTGATGTGGGTTTGCATGCTTCCTCCTCTAACCGGGGCAGCAGCTTGCGTTTGGGGTAGCTTTTGGAGGGGCGTTCGAGTTCGTACTCTTCGGCCGCAAGGACTTCGGTACATCTGTCGGCTAGCAGATCTTGGTCAGCTCTAAGCTGTTGCTGCTTTTTCTTGAGGCTACTTGCCGTGGCCATAAGCCTGCATTTAAAATGCTCTTGTTCGACGGGATCCTCAGGCACGACGAATTCGTCATCACCGAGGCTTGCCTCGTCTTTGGAGGGAGGCATGTAATTATCGTCTTCTACATGCTTATCTGCCGCTCTCTCGTGGGGGCTGGCTTCTCCCTCCTCATGTGCCGAATCTTGCTGGAGGGGGTTGTCTTCGGCACTATCCGGGGTGTTGTTGTCTCCGGTGCCGGAATCTCCATTCTTACTGTGGCGGGATTTAGAGCGGCGCCGCTGACGCCGGCGCTTAGGCTGTTTCTTGGAGAAGTCTTCCTCCATTGTTCCATCGCCGTTCCCATCCTTTGGGATGTCCACCATGTATATGTCGTATGATGAGGTGGCTTTCCAGTGCCCCGTAGGTGCTGGTTCTTGGTCGTCTCCGGCATCGTCGTCCATACCGTCGATGTCTTCGGAGTCGAAGTCTAGCATGTCGGTTAGGTCGTCGACAATGGCTACAAAGTGGGTGGTGGGTGGGATTTGGATTTCTTCGTCGTCCGCGTCCCAACCATCCTGACCGCTGTCCGGCCAGGGCTCTCCTGATAATGAGAGATGCTTTAGTGAGTTAAGGATGTCTCCAAAAGGCGAGTGCTGAAAGATGTCCGTAGCGGTGAACTCCATGATTGGCGCCCAATCGGATTCGATTGGTAGAGGCGCGGGGGGGTCGGAGTCCGGTGAGGAGTCCGGCACCTCAGAGTCACGAGGTTCACAAGGGACATGGTCGGTATTCGGCTATCGCCATAGAGGTAGCAGCCCCCGAGGCGGTGTCTAGGCACCCATACTTGATCGCCGCAGTCGGCTCCGAGTTGAGGGTTGGAGCGAACTCTTGTGCGGCCTCCAGGGCACTGTCCGGCGGCAGAGCTAGGTCATGCCCATCGTGACAGTGCGGCGCACTCGGCTGTGGCTCGAATCCATCGAAGATCAAGTCTCCGCGGATGTCGGATGTGAAGTTAAAACTTCCAAATCTGACCTGATGGCCGGGGGCGTAGCTTTCGATCTGCTCCAGATGGCCAAGCGAATTGGCCCACAGTGCGAAGCCGCCGAATACAAAGATTTGTCCGGGGAGAAAAATCTCACCCTGGACTGCGTCGTTGTTGATGATCGAAGGAGCCATCGGGCCTATGAGCAATGGCACAGAGGAACTCTCAATGAAAGCACCAATGTCGGTGTCAAAATCGGCGGATCTCGGGTAGGGGGTCCCGAACTGTGCATCTAGGCGGATGGTAACAGGAGACAAGGGACACGATGTTTTACCCAGGTTCGGGCCCTCTCGATGGAGGTAAAACCCTATGTCCTGCTTGATTAATATTGATGATATGGGTAGTACAAGAGTAGATCTACCACGAGATCAAGGAGGCTAAACCCTAGAAGCTAGCCTATGGTATGATTGTTGTTCGTCCTACGGACTAAAACCCTCCGGTTTATATAGACATCGGAGAGGGCTAGGGTTACACAAAGTCGGTTACAATGGTAGGAGATCTACATATCCATATCGCCAAGCTTGCCTTCCACGCCAAGGAAAGTCCCATCCGGACATGGGACGAAGTCTTCAATCTTGTATCTTCATAGTCTTGGAGTCCGGCTGATGATGATAGTTCGGCTATCCGGACACCCCCTAGTCCAGGACTCCCTCACTCTCCCTCTCTCCTTGCTGGATCAAGGCATGGGAGACATCACCAGGCTGTATGTGTGTTGAACGCGGAGGTGCCGTCCGTTCGGCACTAGGATCTCCGGTGATTTGGATCACGACGAGTACGACTCCTTCAACCCCGTTCTCTTGAACACTTTCGCTTAGCGATCTACAAGGGTATGTAGATGCACTCTCCTTCCCCTCGTTGCTGGTTTCTCCATAGATAGATCTTGGTGACACGTAGGATTTTTTTTGAATTTCTTCTACGTTCCCCAACAATAATCAGTCAAGCGTCCTATCTCGAAAGCATTATTCTTTAATTCTCTACCAACATAAGCATTTAAACTTTTTTGTCTAGCCATAAAGTCATCAAATTCATCTAAGCATGGGCTATGAAATTTAGTAGAGGGAATTTCAACTTTATCATATCTATAGAGTGAATTTACCTTTACTACCTGTGTCGGGTTATCAAGACAATGTGTTTCTTCAACAGGCGGTATATTAAGACTATGTATTTCTTCAATAGGAGGTAAATTCTTAACGTCTTCAGCTTTAATACCTTTTTCTTTCATTGATTTCTTTGCCTCTTGCATATCTTTAGGACTGAGAAATAGAACACCTCTCTTCTTCGGAGTAGGTTTAGGAATAGGCTCAGGAGTTGGCTGAATTGGTTCAGGAATTGCCTCAGGAATTGGCTCAGGAAGAGTCCAGTTATTTTCATTAGTCAACATATTATTCAATAGTAATTCAACTTGGTCGACTGTTCTTTCCCTGAAAACACAACCAGCACAACTATCCAAGTAGTCCTTGGAAGCATCGGTTAGTCCATTATAAAAGATATCAAGTATTTCATTTTTCTTAACAGGATGATCAGGCAAAGCATTAAGTAATCGGAGAAGCCTCCCCTAAGCTTGTGGGAGACTCTCTTCTTTGATTTGCACAAAATTATATATTTCCCGCAAGGCAACTTGTTTCTTATGAGCAAGGAAATATTTAGCAGAGAAGTAATAAATCATATCCTGGGGACTACGCACACAACCAGGATCGAGGGAATTAACCAAGTTTTAGCATCACCCTTTAATGAGAACAAAAATATCTTAAGGATGTAATAATAGCGCGACTTCTCATCATTAGTAAACAGGGTGGCTATATCATTCAACTTGGTAAGATGTGCCACAACAATTTCAGATTCAGTGCCATAAAAAGGATCAGATTCAACTAAAGTAATAATCTCAGTATCAACAGAGAATTCATAGTCCTTATCGGTAACAAAGATAGGTGAAGTGGCAAAAGTATGGTCATGTTTCATTCTGGCATTCAGAGTCTTTTGTTTCAGTTTAGCTAGTAGTTTATTAAGATCTGATCTGTCATTGCAAGCAAGAATATCTCTAGCAGTTTCTTCATCCATAACATAACCCTTAGGAACAACAGGTAATTCATAATCAGGGGGAGAACTTTCATCACCACTATCATCAGTAATAGCATCTTCATTAATTTCATTCTCTCTAACCCTAGCAAGTTGTTCATCAAGAAATTCACCTAATGGCACAGTAGTATCACGCACAGAAGTAGTTTCATCATAAGTATCATTCATAGCAGAAGCGGCATCATCAATAACATGCGACATATCAGAATTCATAGCAGTAGCAGGTTTAGGTGTCGCAAACTTACTAATAACAGAAGGAGAATCTAGTGCAGAGCTAGATGGCAGTTCCTTACCTCCCCTCGTAGTTGAGGGAAAAATCTTGGTTCTTTCGTCTTTCAAGTTCTTCATAGTGATCAACAGATATAAATCCCAAGTGACTCAAAGAATAGAGCTATGCTCCCCGGCAACGGCGCCAGAAATTAGTCTTGATAACCCACAAGTGTAGGGGATCGCAATAGCTTTCGAGGGTAGAGTATTCAACCCAAATTTATTGATTCGACACAAGGGGAGCCAAAGAATATTCTTATGTATTAGCAGTTGAGTTGTCAATTCAACCACACCTGGATAACTTAGTATCTGCAGCAAACTATTTAGTAGCAAAGTGGTACGATAGTAATGGTAACAGTAGCAAAAGTAGAGATAATAGTTTTGTAGTAATTGTAACAGTAGCAACGGAAAAGTAAATAAGCGAAGCACAAGATGTGAAAAGCTCGTAGGCATTGGATCAGTGATGGATAATTATGTGGGACGCGATTCCTCATGTAATAGCTATAACATAGGGTGACACAGAACTAGCTCCAGTTCATCAATGTAATGTAGGCATGTATTCCGAATATAGTCATACGTGCTTATGGAAAAGGACTTGCATGACATCTTCTGTCCTACCCTCCCGTTGCAGTGGGGTCCTAGTAGAAACTAAGGGATATTAAGGCCTCCTTTTAATAGAGAACCGGACCAAAGCATTAGCACTTAGTGAATACATGAACTCCTCAAACTATGGTCATCACCGAGAAGAATCCCGATTATTTTCACTTCGGGGTTGTCGGATCATAACACATAATAGGTGACTATAGACTTGCAAGATATGATCAAGAACTCACATATATTCATGAAAACATAATAAGTTCGGATCTGAAATCATGGCACTCAGGCCCTGGTGACAAGCATTAAGCATAGCTAAGTCATAGCAACATCAATCTCAGAACATAGTAGATACTAGGGATCAAACCCTAACAAATCTAACTTGATTACATGGTAAATCTCATCCAACCATCACCGTCCAGCACGCCTATGATGGAATTACTCACGCACGATGGTGAGCATCATGAAATTGGTGATGGAGGATGGTTGATGATGACGATGGCGACGAATCCCCCTCTCCGGAGCCCCGAATGTACTCCAGATCAGCCCTCCCGAGGGAGATTAGGGCTTGGCGGCGGCTCCGTGTCGTAAAACGCGATGAAACTTCCTATCTTGTTTTTTCTCTACGAGACAGAATATATAGAGTTGGAGTTGAGGTCAACGGAGCTCCAAGGGTCCCACGAGACAAGGGGGGCGCCCAGGGGGAGGGGGCGCGCCCCCACCCTCGTGGAAAGGGTGTGGGCCCCCTGGCCTTCATCTTTTGCCAGTATTTTTTATATTTTCCAAAACTTATCTCCGTGGATTTTCAGGTCATTTTGAGAAGTTTTGTTATCTGCACAATAAACAACATCATGGCAGTTCTGCTGAAAAGAGCGTCAGTCCGGGTTAGTTTCATTCAAATCATGCAAGTTAGAGTCCAAAACAAGGGCAAAAGTGTTTGGAAAAGTAGATACGTTGGAGACATATCATGGGCTACCATAGAGCTATCCCACCTGGATCCTGGAGAGTTAATCACCAGTGGAGGGTACACATTTTCAAATGATAAGCCTTGTTCGCGTGCAAATGCCTCAAATATGAAGGAATGCGATGCTCCTGAATCAAAAAGAACAGACGCTGGCACTGAGTTAACGAGGAGGGTTCCCATCACGACAATCGGTTCCTTCTGAGCCTTATCAACATCGATGTGGTTGGCCTGGCCAAGTGTAACAACAAATGGTTGGGTATTATTGTTTCTGTAATGATAGCTTCGATGGCTCTTCTTATGACCCACAGCAGAACGCGATGCAATTTTAGGCTGATCCTGGCGACAGTTGAGAGTAGGGTGCCCTGGCTGTCCACACTTGCGGCATAAACCATCATTTTAGGCAAGGGTACCTCGCAAGGTGCTCATGACGCAAGCCATGACGATCGAGACCAGGCAGGCGCCGGCCTACGCAGTGTCCTTGTTTCCTATTTGGTGCAAAGGGAGCAAGCACAGACCAAGGCATCAGGCAAAGACTACCGTTTCGGTGCAACAAGACCAAGACCAGCAGAGCGGCAGGATGGAGGTCATCGTGGAGCCCAAGACGGTGTCATCATCAGGGCCTTTGGCAGTCGAAAACCAACTTTAGTCAGGATAAGTGTACTAGATGTTCCCCTTCAAAATGGCCGTTGTTGGTGCCCTTCCCGCTCAATATTTAGGAAGAGGCCCAAGGCCTCTATAAATAGGACTAGCCATTGTCAAGGCAGGATATCGACCAATCGAACCTTATCCAGAACCACCCACACCAACACAAGAACTCCTCCCCTCGCGAGGTTGTTCTTGCTTTGTATTGTTCATCATCAGCCCCTGAGGCAATCCACACACCACACACTAGAGTAGGATATTACACCACAATGGTGGCCTGAACCAGTATAAACTCCGTGTCCCTTGTGTTGTTCATCTTGCTAGTCTAGATCCTTAGCGAGGCGTTGGGACGTGGGTTGGTAGAGGAGAGATCTCCGTGCACACCCCTGAGTTCAAACCTCAAGGGTCTGCCGGAACCCGAAATCCGACATTTGGCGCGCCAGGTACGGGTGTGCCGGAATATTTTCCTCCGCCGTCTCGCATCTTATCGTCCGTCACATCCATGGCTGACACTCGCCGAGCCCGTGCCGAGCGTCGGGCTGCTCTCACTGCCCATGTCGCCCAGACGGCTCCCGTCGGTGGGCCTCCCCATCGTTCCCTGTTGCTTGCCGCCCATGCCGCCACCGGCCCGGCGGGGAATGAGCAGCAGGCGTCGTTGCTGCATCCCTCGGTGCGGCGAGAAGGCCACACCACCACCCCGTCACTGACTCCAGCAGGCTCGTCGTCGCACGCCCATCGCACTCCTGCGGACGCGCATGCCGCCTTGCTCCTGGCGTGTGAGCTCCCGCACTACCGTCCTGTCGACGACCTCTACGAAGAGTGGCTCGCTCGCATCACCGAGCTCGTCAGCACCGCAGGGGGCTCCCTTGCACCGTCCCTTTCGCTGCATCGCCCTTCGTCCTGCGCGGGCAACGCAGCTCTGGAGGCGCCTCCACCGCCTCCTCCCCAAGAAGGCGTCCTGGCTCCAAGGCACGCGGCCCTTGGGCGAGACCCACCGCGCCCAGCGCCCGCGTAGCAAGAAAGGAGCTGCCAAGAAGTCCCTCGCCCTCAAGAAGGCACTCGCGTGCTCCCTGCACCGGTGCGTCATGACTGTGTTCCTGCTCCGGCGCGCCAAGACCCCACGCTGCACCTGGCGGCAGCGCACGGAGACCCCCAGGATCGAGCCCTTCGTCAGCAAAGGCCCCCGGTGGCCACCGCAGGCTGCCGCGCCTTCACCGCCGAGCTGCGCAACATGGCATGGCCGGGCAAGTTCAAGCCGGATCTGCCTCCACGCTACGATGGCACCACTGACCCTACGGAGTTCCTTCAGCTCTACGAGCTGGGCATCGAAGCGGTTTCCCATGGCGCTCAAGGATGGTGCCCGCACCTGGCTCCTGAACCTGCCTCCCAGCACGATCTCCTCTTGGGACGAGATGCGCACCCGCTTCATCGCCAATTTCCAGGGCATGCGCGACCGCCCCCCTGCCATGAGCGATCTGTGCTGCATCAAGTAGCAACTAGGAGAGACCCTGCCGAAGTACATTCAGCGCTTCAACAACGCTCGCCTCAAGATCCCCAGGGTGACCGAGGAGGCCATCATCTCAGCCTTCTCTGATGGTGTCCGTGACATGAAGATGAAGGAGGAACTGGCAATCAACGAAGACCCGTGCACATCACTGGAGCTGTTCAACTTGGCGACAAAGTGCGCCGGGGCAGAGGAGGGATGCCTCTCCCTCCTCGAGCTTCCAGCCGCTGATCCTGAAGAGAAGAAGCCCAAGTCTAAGGATGTGAAGCGTAAAGGGGCAGTTGTGCTCGCAGCTGAGCCAGACACCAAGCATGGCAGAGATTAGCCGGAGTCGTCTAAGGGCAGCCGGTACTGCGTGTACCACGACCTCCACACTCACAACACCAACGAGTGCCAAGAGCTCAGGGCCGTGCGAGATGGACGTGTCGGCCGATGCCCCGAGCGCAGCGATCGGGGCTACGGCCGAGGAGGAGGAAGAGGTGGAGGACGATGGGAAGATCGTGGCCCTCGCCAAGGGTGGCGCGACCGACCTCACGAGGACCGCTGGCAGGACCAGCCTCGCGAGGGGGCTTGGAGGGATCAGCTTCGTGAGGATTGCCCGCAAGGCAACGCAGGCCTCCCTCCTGTTCCACCACCACCAAGAAGGAATGAAGACCAGCATCAGGACAAGGGGGCTGGGGGCTTCCAGGAGCCGCGTGCTATCACTTGCATCTTGGGCGGAGCTCAAGCCCCAGCCTCTCAGCGCATCTTCAAACAGTTTGCTCGCGAGGTGAATGCAGTCCTCCCAAAGCTCGAGGCCTTGCGCCCTCTCAGGTGGTCCACGTGTGCCATCACGTTCAGCTCAGCGGATCAGCTCAAGTGCGCAGAAACAGCTGAGGTCCTCCCGATGCTCTGTTCCCCAGTCATCAGCAATGTGCAGGTCACCAGGACCCTGTCAAGACATTCAACAATCTCCAAGTGCCATATGATCAGGTTCAGCCGACCAAGCCTTTCTTAGGAGTCACTGATGGTTCTACCACCCCGATAGGGCAGGTCCGCCTCCCTGTCACCTTCATCCAGTGCAAAAACTATCGTACTGAGCTCATCGACTTCGACTTCGCCCACATTCGCCTACCGTACAACGTCATCCTCGGGTATCCAGCCCTGGCCAAGTTCATGGTAGTGACTCACCATGGTTACAACGTCCTCAAGATGCCAGGAAGCAGCGGAGTCATCACGGTCCCCTGTGAAGAGAAGGACGCGGTGTGCTCTCTTGAGCGCGCCTTCCAAGCCATGGCAATCGAAGACCCAGATCGCAAGAGCGGGAGCCTTCCCGAAGCAGTTCCCAAGAAGAAGAAGACAACACCTGACACAGGCCCTTAGGAGGCAGGCACCTCTAGTGGCATGACGCCAGGATCCATGCCCATTCAAGGCGCGCCTCCCTCCGTCGCATAGGAAGGCGCGGCCGACGCCCTCCTCAAGCAAGGCTCGGGGGCTCTCTCCTAGAGGGCCACTGACCTAGCCAACGTCACGAGGGAGGCGCTCGGGCACCACTTGTAGGCGTGCTTCGCGGCATGTTTCCCTCAGGAAGGTACGAAGCAAGGAAGGTCCAACCCTCAGGAGTTCATCACTAAAATCACTCAGGAGCTATAGGAGTCAAGAGTCATGCGTGGCAGCCGCCGTTTAGCCGCCGCTTACCCGCCATAGCTCCCCATCCAGGCGAGGATGGTGGGCTGCGCTTCTGCATCGATGTGCCAGGACTCAACCGATCCGCATCTCAGGAACGCCTCTGGCCTTCCCGCATGGGACGTTGCGAGGGTCCTCACCACAGCTACGTTCGCATGCCTCTCGGCCTGCCAAACGCGGCCGCTGCTCATCAGCGCCTGGTGTGGAGCATTATGGAGGCTCAGGAGGTCAGGCACTGTGCGGTCCTGGCAGAGATGGAGATGGTCCTCGAGGAGCCGCCTGGGCCCCCGGAGTCTCCTGAGGCTCAGGGCCCTGGGGGCTCGTGAGGTTCGGCTTCCTCACCATGTGTCGTCAGCTACTCCAACACTCCTTCGTCTTCAACGGTATCAGGTGACATCTTTCAAGTTCCATTTCAACTGGGAGCGCCCCCAGGGCCGCATCATTCCCAGGTCGCGTGGGTCCGTCCCTGCGGCATGTATCTCTTTTGCTCATGTCTTTAGTTTACCTTGCTGGGAGCGCCCCTCGGGCTGCATCATCACCAAGCCGCTCGGGCCTGACCCAGTGGCATGTATCTTTCTCGCATCTATCTAAGTTGATTTGCTTTTTCATGCTTAACCTGCTTGAGATAATCGCCTGCTCGATTGACACCTACCTTTGGAGATGCTCGCTCTGGCACGGCGCTTGTGCATGGGTCCGTCCCTGCAACACCGACAAACCTGAGTGGTCGAGCTCTGGCCGCGGCAGCCCTGCATAGTGCTACCTCACCAGTCCCTCAGTGCCTCAATCACTCCCTCAGAGCGACCAATGGGTGGCTGACAACCGTAATGGCGGCCCTTGTTTTCCTCGTGTTGGTGTACAGGATCCTCCTAAGGAGTAGCACGGTGGGCGTCGTGAACTCCCTCTCCCTCTCTCCCATGCAATCCGCTCGCGCATTAAAAGGGGGCACCTGAGCATCGTGACTCATGGGCTCTTACCGGCTCTCTAGCCCTCAGCCGCTGGCCTTGGCCCACGACATCACGACCTGTCATACCAGCGGCGGCTGAGCTCGCTCGAGGGCCGGGACTTGAGGACGTAGAGCATAAAAGAAAGTGCGGCGAAGAGGGGAGAAGCTCACGAGTACCCAACCCAACGACACCCCGGCTGCCGACACGCGGGCCAGGCACCTCGCCGGATAGCAGCTCTAGGCTCACAAGATAAGTCACGCCTCTGCAGAAGCTAGATCAACACAACATCAAACCCTCGCCTAGTGCGGTCCTGTCACGTCGACGCTGCCTTCCTTTCTTGCCCAGCAGAGGCTGCTTGTGCGCTAAAGGGGACCTCCCGAGCATCGCGCCTCGGGGGCTCTTACTGGACCTTGGGCCGCTCACCTCCTGGCCTTGACCACGGCATCGCGACCAGGCATACTAGCGACGGCTGAAGCCTCCCTAGGGACCGGGACCTGTCAGCGTAGAGCACCAGGCCCTCGTGAGGATAGAAAGGGGAAGCTGAGCTGGGACAGGATAATCATCTCACATAAATTCATAATAAGGATAATATGCACAAAAGGCATGGCAGATGCTTTACATTCCCCCGCGGGGTACCTCCTTGATTCCTCGCAGGGAACAAAAGGTGCAAATCCTAAGGAGCCCTAACTATAGGTGCCTCAGCTACAGACGCCATCATCAACAGTGGGACGCTGAGTGCCGGCGCCAACCCCATCCAGATCAGTGGCATCGGAGGCCAGATGAAGCTGCCCTGCTCCAAGCGCGACGCGAGCTCGGGGGCTCATAGCTGTCGTCGCTCGTCTCTGGAGTCACGTAAAGCTCGGCGGAGTCGTTGGATGCACCGGCTCCTCCGCTGCTGCCTGAGGAGCTGCTTGGGAAGCGGTTGGCAGGCCTGGTCCTCGCCACTCCGATGCCCCGGCCGCCTTCCTTGGGGCAGCACTACAGCCGGCGTCCTTCCGCGTCAAAGACCTTGAAGAACAGCAAGGAGGCGCCATCGTATTCAAGATGAATTACGAGGGCACCCCCTGTCCGGCAGACCCGGGCGATCTCGCCCCAGCCTCGGGTCATGAAGACCTTGCCCGGGGCAACAACCTCGACCTCCGCTTCGGTCGCGGGGGTGCTGCAGTCGGCGTGGTGCAGCCAAAGCTCCCGAGGCCCCCTCGACGGTATCTCGAAGGCGAAGGAGGGAGGAAGGCAAATCCAAGAGCGCGGAGGCATAGCGGCGTGAAGCACAAGCTCGCGAGGAGAGCCCTCAGCATGGGCTCCAGGGGTGATGACGCGCACCGCCGTAACTTGCCGGCGTCGCCGGCGGCGCCGTCGGTGTCGCTCAGCGTCTTCTTCTCAAGAGCCCCCGGCTCGGGCGTACAAAGGCAGCGGGAACCCAGGCAGCAGCCGCTCGTACCAAGGCCTCGACATCTCCTGCCGAGCGCCCTCTTCGCGGCAGCATGGGACTGGCCGCTTCTTTGGCGGAAGCAGGTCGGGACCCTCCCGGGGGCCCTTCCCCTTCTCTTCCGCTGAAAACCGGCGGATCGGCGCCATTGGCATGGAGTGGATCAAGGACGAGGAAGAAGAGGAAGGAGAGAAGCAGGAAGAGATGGGCTGCGGGGGCTCTCGCCCGTCCGTACTTATAGTCCGGAGGAGGCCAACCGTCGGCCTCCACGATCTCAGGTAATCATGACTCATTTTGCATGCAGGGACTTGTCATGTCGAGCAGTTGTCGAGGCGACGTGGGGAAACGGAGACGCCCACGTCCAATCAACCGCCACGCGGCGCCCAAGGCCGCAGGCTGATGGGGCCCATGGCGCTTTGCACTTGCCCCTTCGCTTCTCCGCTAAGCCAAGTCCGAGCGCTCCTTGGGCCCGGGGGCTACTGTCGACGTTCTGGGAATGGGGGTCCCCAGACTTATCTGCCTCCGGCCTGTGGCGTGGCTCGAGCGGTGGCCCAGTACGGCCCATCTTCATCAGCATAAGACTCAAGACCCTCGCGAGGGGCCAAGCCTCGCGGGGCGGACGACAGGAAGCTTCCTCAGGAGCGGCCTCTCCAGGCAGGCTCGCGAGGAGGCGGAGAGATCAAGGCAAGGGTACCTCGCGAGGTGCTCATGACGCAAGCCATGATGATCGAGACCAGGCGGGCGCCGGCCTGTGCAGTGTCCTTGTTTGCTCTTTGGTGCAAAGGGAGCAAGCACAGACCAAGGCATCAGGCAAAGACTACCATTTCGGTGCAACAAGACCAAGACCAGTAGAGCGGCAGTATGGAGGTCATCGTGGAGCACAAGACAGCGTCATCATCAGGGCCTTTGGCAGTCGAAGACCAACTTTAGTTAGGATAAGTGTACTAGATGTCCCCCTTCAAAATGGCCGTTGTTGGCGCCCTTCCCGCTCAATATTTGGGAAGAGGACCAAGGCCTCTATAAATAGGACTAGCCATTCTCAAGGCAGGAGATCGACCAATCGAACCTTAGCCAGAACCACCCACACCAACACAAGAACTCCTCCCCTCGCGAGGATGTTCTTCCTTTATATTGTTCATCATCAGCCCCTGAGGCAATTCACACACCACACACTGGAGTAGGGTATTACTCCACAATGGTGGCCTGAACTAGTATAAACTCCGTGTCCCTTGTGTTGTTCATCTTACTAGTCTAGATCCTTAGCGAGGCGTTGGGACGTGGGTTGGTAGAGGAGAGATCTCCGCAGGCACCCCAGAGTTCAAACCTCAAGGGTCTGCCGGAACCCGTAATCCGACAAGATTCATCAATATAACCATCACATAAACCATTCTTTTCATGATCCAAAAGCATAGAGAATTTAGTACTCTCCATATAAGAAAATTTCTTATCATTCACAATGGTGGGAGTGTCATATGAAACTCGAATACTAATTTTTTTCCACATTAAAAGAGTATTGTTCAGAAAAAGGGTAATCATAACTATGACAAGTTTTAAAAAAATAATCATCATGACTTTTTATAACATAAGTATCGTCACAATAATCATCATAAGTAGCAACTTTGTTCTCATCATAGATAGGAAGCATGCAATCATCATAGCAAATTTGATCGTTCAAAGTAGGGGGACTAAAAAGATCATCTTCATTAAACATAGCATCCCCACGCTTGGGACAAACATTAATTGCAGCAAATAAATTCTCAAACATGTCATTCTCATCAAACATAGCATCCCCAAGCTTGTGGCTTGGCATATCATAAACACAATCACTCTCATCACTAAAAGTATGAATAGCACCAACGGTATAACAATTGCTATCATCATAATTTTCCAAGTTGGTGCCAAAAATATTTCCAAGATTATAAGAAGTATCATTATCTTCCCAATCATAATCATCACAACAAGAAATAGGCATAACAAAATCATCATCAATAGTGCTCTCGGACATTGTGCCATAAGACAAGAAGCAATATCATCATCAAGTGTATCATCTTCCACAATTATTTTTGATTCATTTTCACGAGGCACAACAATAATAGGAGGAACATTATTTGGGATAGATACCTTTTTACCTCTATTATTTCTTATTTTCTTCTTCTTCACCACATCACGTGGGAGATTAATTAATTTTTTCAAGCTTCTTATTGATGAGATTGGTTGAATAGGGAGGTCCTCCTCGTCACCTATTTCATCATGAGAGACAATAGGAGGAAAAGTGGAAATCTTTAACCTTTCATTAGTATTCCTTTTATATTCTATTGGTTTTCCCATCTTTCAGTAGTTGGCAATATAAGCATTACAATTGCAATTTACCATGCAAAACATATAGATATTCTTTACTTCAGTTTCAGTGTCATCCATGAGAATGAATACTTCAAACCAACTATTTTTATGTGTCAATTCTTCACTCCCCAAAAATAGACGAAGCTCATTATAAAGTTCAAGGGTGATCAAGTTATTGCAATATTTGGACATGATTCAATCATCAAAAAGCATGCATTGGAAATTAAGATGACTAACTTTATTGCAAAGATCACAAGTAATAGGACAAAGAGAACATAATTTTGTAGCAAATTCATCTATCACTTTGAGCAAAGAATTGGTTATATCACGTTTATGCTTCTTACAAAAGCTATCTTCCCTATAAGGCACGGCTTCACAAACTTTATGCACTCCACAAAAATTGACATGCTTATAAGAATCATTTTTCTCATGACTAGTGCAATAATCATTAGCATTTTGGATATTCAAAGAATTCATACTAACACATTGCAATCATGATCATCATTCAAATATTTTGTGCCAAACATTTTATTGACTTCTTCTTCTAGCAATTGAGCACAATTTTCTCATCCAACATTTTCAAGAAAGATATTATAAAGATGATCAATAATATGGTGCAACCTCAATTCCATTTTTTCTAGTTTTCTTTTTTAAACCAAACTAGTGATAAAACAAGAAACTAAAAGATTCAATTGCAAGATCTAAAGATATACCTTAAAGCACTCACCTCCCCGGCATCGGCGCCAGAAAAGAGTTTTGTTGATGTGAGTGCTGCTTACCTAGCCTCCCTGGCAATGGCGCCAGAAAAGAGCATGATCTCTACTACACAACTTTATTCTTGTAGACACGTGTTGGGCCTCCAAGCGCAGAGTTTTGTAGGACAGTAGCAATTTTCCCTCAAGTGGATGACCTAAGGTTTATCAATCCGTGGGTATAGAGCCTTGTGGCGGCGGAACTTCCGATCTAGGGTTAGACCCAGATTTTTGGAAATTTGGGAATTTATAGGGTGGAGAGGGGGTACTGGAGGCCACCGAGGTGGCCACAACCCACCTCGACGCGCTTGGCCCCCCGGGAGTGCCCTGGTGGGTTGTGCCCCCTCGGGGCACCCCCAGTCGCTTCTCTGGCCCACTGGATGTCTTCTGGTGCAAAAAAATCTCCAAAAAGTTTTGCTGCATTTGGACTCCGTTTGATATTGATTTCTTGCTATGTAAAAAACAAGCAAAAAACAACAACTGGCACTATTCACTGGGTCAATAGGTTAGTCCCAAAAAATGATATAAAGTTGCTATAAAATGATTGTAAAACATCCAAGAATGATAATATAACAACATGAATACTTCATAAATTATAGATACGATGGAGACGTATCAAGCCTCCTCTCTAGAAGCAGCTCTATCAGTACTCGTCTCCTTGCGAAGCAGTGCTTCAACATGAGGGTCCCGCACGATTGAACTTAGTACCGACGAAGTCTGCGATGTGGAGTCCATGTTTTCTCCGCTGCCATGTCCGGTCCCTTCTCCACCGTCGTGTCCGGCCCCTTCCCCACCACCATGTCCGACCCCTTCCCCGCCATCATGTCTGACCCCTTCTCCACCGCAATTACCGATCATCTCTTCATATTGCCCCGTCTCATCATTGCCTGCCCTATCGGCGTCCTCAACATCATCATCCTCATCTTCAATTATCCACCGAGTATAGCCATCCATGAAACCAGTCATGAGCTGGTGCTCCATCACACGACCATCATCATAGGGGTCGAGCCAAAGTCGTCCTTTGCATCTTTGACACAGACATAAAACCTCTGTCAAGTTATTTTCTTTCATGTCCTGCACCACCGACCGCAACCACTTGTCCACCATCATTCCACTGATCATCATGAACGCCTGCACGGTAATAATAAACAAATTTATTATGCATACATGCATCAAAGTCATACAAAAATTCGGCATGACCTTCCCTAAAAATAGGACATATAGAGTTTGCCCGGAATTCGCCGAAACGGAAACAAATCGACATTTGAGCAAAGGCAACTCACAAGCACAATTTGGCGTCAACTCATGCCACACACACAATTTCCATCATATCGCCCGATTATGTCATATCGCAGACACATACACATATTTCCATTCTTTAAAAAGCATAAATTTTTAATCACCTATCTCGAGATCGAGCATGGTGATGATGATGTCGGTAGGTGTCACCACACACACCTATGGAATGATAAAAAGTGGACAAAGCTCTTCTTGACAAGGCTAGATCTAGTTAGGGAGGTACATAGGTCACTTCACTAAATGCTAGATCTACATAGCTAGCTACTTTGGGAGGAGACAAGTTCAACTAGTGGAGGGGGAACGAAAAAGAGAAAGGAGATGCATTAATGGAGGTGGTGTAGTTAGCTCGGAGTAATAAAGAGAGAGAAAGATAAGTAGAAGAAGGAGAGTAATGGGGGGAGAAGTAGTGAGGAAGAAGGAAAGTGTGTGTGAGAGAGAGAGGAGGTGGGAGCTAGGGGAAAGTGAGGAAGAGAAGATGGGGGGAGGGGGGGGAGAAAAAGGTGGTATGGCTGCGGCTTAGCAGTAGCGCCGGGCGTAAAACACGCTACTGCTAATAAAATAGTAGCATCACGCACCTGACATATGCGCTATTGCTAAGCGGGGCCCACCATGTGGCCAGGTTCAAAATTAGTAGTAGCGACATGCAAAAAAAAAGCGCTACTACTATTACTTTAGCAGTAGCGCGGTTAACATGGGCGCGCTACTGCTAAACCTAGGGTGGCGGGAACAGTTGGTCAATTTTAGTAGCAGCGTGGTTCTACCGAGCCGCGCTACTGCTAAGTTGGTAGCAGTAGCGCCTGTTTGAGGCCTGCGCTACTGCTAATTAGCAGTAGTGCCCCTTCTTGACCCACGACGCTGCTAAGATTATGTGTATAAGGTTTTCCCTAGTAGTAGTGTGGGCAAGAGATGTGATGTGTGATGCCAAGTTTACGAAAGAAGGTATTGCTAAGTTTTTTGTATTCACCACCCCAGTCGGATTGACCACATAGGATTTTACAAGATAATAGGCGTTCAACATGGGCAAGAAAATCAGAAAAACATCAAACACATCACATTTTCACTTGAGAAGATAAATCCACACAAACTTACTATAATCATAAATGAATTAAACATAGTACTGGAACCCACCAGAGGATGTCTTGGCAGGTCCCCACACATCCGAAAAAATAAGTTCCAAAGGGAAAGAAGAAACACTCGAAGATCTGGAGAAAGGTATCTAATGTGCTTTGCCTTGTTGACAAGCATTACACATGTGGGTGATAGACCGACTCGAAGAAGCTAATTTATTTGATGCCAAAACATGCTGAACAACTTGTGTGGATGGGTGGCCCAGCTTAGCATGCTAATCTTCAACAGAGAGACTAACTGAAGACAAATCATGAGAAGGTGAAGACCTAATGGGATAGAGCCCATTTTCACATCTCCCTTGAAGAAGAACCCTCTTGGTGACCAAATCCTTCATAAGAAAATGAGTGGAATAATATTTTAGATAAGCATGAGTGTCAATGGCAAGACGGTTAACAGAAAGAAGGTTCTTGTCGGCATTGGGAACATGTAATACGTTGCGGAGCTTAAGATTGGTAGAGGGTGTGGGAAGGATAGCATGACCACGATGAGCTTTGTGCAAACCTGAGCCGTCGGCAGCGTGAATGCGGTCCCTCCCTGGATACTTCTCCCTTACGGTGGGATGGTCCAGATCTGATGTGATGTGATTGGTGGCCCCTGTGCCAGTGAACCAAGTGCGATCACCGAGGATGGATGGTGGCGAAGCAACAGCCAGGCTTGCCATCTTGGAGTGTTGGGGTTGAAGGACGTGGTTGTACCGTTGATCGCACTCCCAGGCATAGTGCCCAGGGCCACGGTAGAGTTGGCACTGAACGCGCGAGTCCCCGCCACCACCGTGGTCACCACGGTCACCGCCGTTGTTCCTGCAGTAGTCACCGTTCTGGCAATTGCCACTACCATCACCACGGTCACCGCGGTACCCACCGTGGTTGTTGTTGTTGTAGTCATTACAATCATCGGGGTTGCCACGGCCCTTGCTGCAATATTTACCCTTTCCTTGGTTGTTGGCGTTGCCATTCTTGTCACGAGCGATGTAGTTGACGGAGGAGCCGCCCGCATGAAGTTGAAGACGAGCCGCGTGATATTCGCGGCGGCGCTCGAAGGAGATGGCATGGGAGTAGAGTTCTCTCAGCGTCATGACGTCGATGCGAGTCGTGATGGCAGTGATGAGGGGCTCGTACTCGCTGTCGAGGCCGGTGATGATGGCGGTGATGATGTCCTCCGCCCTCATGAGACGACCAGCAACAGCGAGCTGGTCAGCATTGGAGCGGATCTTGGTGAAATAGTCCACCGTGGAGAGGTTGCACCTATGGAAGTTCATCATGTCCAGCTTGATCTGCACCATGCTGGCATGCTAATGGGTGATGTACATCTCCTCAAGGTGCGCCCATATGGCACGGGAGGTGTCAAAAAGATGCACCTGCTGAAGCACGCCATCGATGAGCGAGGCAAGCAGGTAGCTCAGGATGATCTGGTCCTGGCGAAACCAGGCGTCATACATCGGATTGGGAGCACGCTCCCCCTTGTCATCAACCAGAAGGAGACGGGGAGGGGTCGGTATGGTGCCGCCGACATAGCCGGTGACGCCTGCGATGTGAAGAGGAGGTAAATCTGGGCTTTCTAGAGGAGAAAATTGGAGCAGCTGAGCTTAGCGGTGGTGAGTCTAGCAGAGGGTTGGGGAACAGCGGAAGACGATGGCACCGGGAGCGAGGCCGGGAGAGGCAGAGATGTCAGGAACAAGGAGTTCATGGCGACGGAGGAAGGAGAACCCATCAAGCAGTTACGCGGGATGGCCTGATACCATGTGAAACACAGAGATGAGAGATTGGATCGACACACCTAATATGGTGGTCTCAAGATCAATATATAGGGCGCCTCTATGGCTACATCCGGGTACAGGAGGATAAGTACCGAGGTTGTTACAGGAGATAAGTGCTACGTCTTGAGCTAGCGTTGGTTTTCCCCGAAGAGGAGAGGGTGATGCAGCAAAGTGTAGCGTAAGTATTTCCCTCAGTTTTGAGAACCAAGGTATCAATCCAGTAGGAGGCTCCTCAAAAGTCCCACGCACCTACACAAACAAACTGAGAACTTGCAACCAACGCAATAAAGGGGTTGCCAATCCCTTCACGGTCACTTACGAAAGTGAGATCTGATAGAGATAGTATGATAAGATAAATATATTTTTGGTATTTTATAATATAGATGAGAAAATAAAGATGCAAATAAAAGTAGATTCAAAGCAAATATGATAAGAGATAGACCCGGGGGCCATATGTATCACTAGAGGCTTCTCTCGAGAGCATAAGTACTACGGTGGGTGAACAAATTACTGTCAAGCAATTGATAGAAAAGAGAATAATTATGTCGTTATCTAGGCATGATCATGTATATAGGCATCACGTCCATAACAAGTAGACTGACTCCTGCCTACATCTACTACTATTACTCCACACATCGACCGACTCCTGCCTGCATCTAGAGTATTAAGTTCATAAGAACAGAGTAACGCCTTAAGCAAGATGACATGATGTAGAGGGATAAACACATGCAATATGATATAAACCCCATCTTGTTATCCTCGATGGCAACAATACAATACGTGTCTTGCAACCCTTTCTGTCACTGGGTAAGATCAACGCAAGATTGAACCCAAAACTAAACACTTCTCCCATGGCAAGAAAGATCAATCTAGTAGGCCAAACCAAACTGATAATTCAAAGAGACTTGTAAAGATAACTCAATCATACATAAAAGAATTTAGAGAAGATTCCAATATTATTCATAGATAAACTTGATCATAAATCCACAATTCATCTGATATCGACAAACACACCGCAAAAATAGATTACATCGAATAGATCTCCACAAGAGAGGGGGAGAACATTGTATTGAGATCCAAAAAGAGAGAAGAAGCCATCTAGCTAATAACTATGGACCCGTAGGTCTGTGGTAAACTACTCACAACTCATCGGAGAGGCTATGGTATTGATGTAGAAGCCCTCCATGATCGATTCCCCCTCCGGCGGAGTGCTGGCGAAGGCTCCAAGATGGGATCTCGCGGATACAGAAGGTTACGGCGGTGAAAATTGTGTTTCGTGGTGCTCCTGGATGTTTTCGGGGTCCGTGTGTTGGGGAACGTCGCAGAAAATAAAAAATTTCTACGCTTTCACCAAGATCAATCTATGAGTTCATCTAGCAACGAGAGAGGAGTGCATCTACATACCCTTGTAGATCGCGAGCGGAAGCGTTCAAGGGAACGGGGTTGAGGGAGTCGTACTCGTCGTGATCCAAATCATCAATGATCCCAGTGCTGAACGGACAGCACCTCCGTGTTCAACACACGTACGGTTGGGGAAGACATCTCCTCCTTCTTGATCCAGCAAGGGGAAAGGAGAGGTTGATGGAGATCCAGCAGCACGACAGCGTGGTGGTGGATGCAGCAGCGATCTCGGCTGGGCTTCGCCAAGCTCTACAAGAGGGAGAGGTGTAGCAGAGGGAGAGGGAGGCGCCAAGAGCATGGGTGCAGTTGCCCTCCCTCCACCTCTTTATATAGGCCCCCTAGGGGGGCGCCAGCCCTAGGAGATGCAATCTCCAAGGGGGGGCGGCGGCCAAGGGGGTGGCTTGCCCCCCAAGCCAATTGGAGGTACCCCCACCCCTAGGGTTTCCAACCCTAGGCGCAGGGGGGGGCAAGGGGGGTGCACCAGCCCACCAAGGGCTGGTTCCCCTCCCACTTCAGCCCACGGGGCCCTCCGGGATAGGTGGCCACACCCGGTGGACCCCCGGGACCCTCCCGGTGGTCCCGGTACAATACCGGTGACCCCGGAAACTTTCCCGATGGCCGAAACTTGACTTCATATATATAATTCTTTACCTCCAGACCATTCCGGAACTCTTCGTGACGTCCAGGATCTCATCCGGGACTCCGAACAACTTTCGGGTTACTGCATACTAATATCTCTACAACCCTAGCATCACCGAACCTTAAGTGTGTAGACCCTACGGGTTCGGGAGACATGTAGACATGACCGAGATGCCTCTCCGGTCAATAAACAACAGCGGGATCTGGATACCCATGTTGGCTCCCACATGCTCCTTGATGATCTCATCGGATGAACCACGATGTCGAGGATTCAATCAATCTCGTATACAATTCCCTTTGTCAATCGGTATGTTACTTGCCCGAGATTCGATCGTCGGTATCACAATACCTCGTTTAATATCGTTACCGGTAAGTCACTTTACTCATACCGTAATGCATGATCCTGTGACCAGACACTTGGTCACATTGAGCTCATTATGATGATGCATTACCGAGTGGGCCCAGAGATACCCCTTCGTCATACGGAGTGACAAATCCCAGTCTCGATTCGTGCCAACCCAACAGACACTTTCGGAGATACCCGTAGTGCACCTTTATAGTCACCCAGTTACGATGTGACGTTTGGCACACGCAAAGCACTCCTACGGTATCCGAGAGTTGCACAATCTCATGGTCTAAGGAAATGATACTTGACATTTGGAAAAGCTCTAGCTAAACGAACTACACATTCTTTGAGCTATGCTTAGGATTGGGTCTTGTCCATCACATCATTCTCCTAATGATGTGATCCCATTATCAATGACATCCAATGCCCATAGTCAGGAAACCATGACTATCTGTTGATCAACGAGCTAGTCAAAGGCTTACTAGGGACATGTTGTGGTCTATGTATTCACATGTGTATTACGATTTCCGGATAACACAATTATAGCATGAATAACAGACAATTATCATGAACAAAGAAATATAATAATAACCATTTTATTATTGCCTCTAGGGCATATTTCCAACAGTCTCCCACTTGCACTAGAGTCAATGATCTAGTTACATCGTGATGAATCGAACACCCATAGAGTTCTGGTGTTGATCATGTTTTGCCCTAGGGAGAGGTTTAGTCAACGGATCTGCTACATTCAGGTCCGTATGTACTTTACAAATATCTATGTCTCCATCTTGAAATTTTTCACGAATGGAGCTGAAGCGACGCTTGATGTGCCTGGTCTTCTTGTGGAACCTGGGCTCCTTGGCAAGTGCAATAGCTCCAATGTTGTCATAGAAGAGTCTGATCGGCCCCGACGCATTGGGTATGACTCCTAGGTCGGTGATGAACTCCTTCACCCAGATTGCTTCATGCACTGCCTCCGAGGCTGCCATGTACTCTGCTTCATATGTAGATCCCGCCACGATGCTTTGCTTGCAACTGCACCAGCTTACTGCCCCACCATTCAAAATATACACGTATCCGGTTTGTGACTTAGAGTCATGCAGATCTATGTCAAAGATAGCGTCGACGTAACCCTTTACGACGAGCTCTTCGTCACCTCCATAAATGAGAAACATATCCTTAGTCCTTTTCAGGTACTTTAGGATGTTCTTGACCACTGTCCAGTGTTCCATGCCGGGATTACTTTGGTACCTTCCTACCAAACTTACGACAAGGTTTACATCAGGTCTGGTACACAGCATTGCATACATAATAGACCCTATAGCTGAGGCATAGGGGATGACACTCATCTTTTCTCTATCTTCTACCGTGGTCGGGCATTAAGCTGAGCTCAATTTCACACCTTGCAACACAGGCAAGAACCCCTTCTTAGACTGATCCATATTGAACTTCTTCAATATCTTATCAAGGTATGTGCTTTGTGAAAGACCTATGAGGCGTCTTGATCTATCCCTATAGATCTTGATGCCTAGTATGTAAGCAGCTTCTCCAAGGTCCTTCATTGAAAAACACTTATTCAAGTAGGCCTTAATGCTGTCCAAAAGTTCTATATCATTTCCCGTCAAAAGTATGTCATCTACATATAATATGAGAAATGCTATAGAGCTCCCACTCACTTTCTTGTAAACGCAGGCTTCTCCATAAGTCTGCATAAACCCAAACGCTTTGATCATCTCATCAAAGCGAATGTTCCAACTCCGAGATGCTTGCACCAGCCCATAAATGGATTGTTGGAGCTTGCATACCCTGTTAGCATTCTCAGGGTCGACAAAACCTTCTGGCTGCATCATATATAGTTCTTCCTTAAGATGGCCGTTGAGGAATGCCGTTTTGACGTCCATTTGCCATATCTCATAATCATAGTATGCGGCAATTGCTAACATGATTCAGACGTACTTTAGCTTCGCTACGGGAGAGAATGTCTCATCGTAGTCAACCCCTTGAACTTGTCGATAACCCTTAGCGACAAGTCGAGCTTTATAGATGGTAACATTACCATCCGCGTCCGTCTTCTTCTTAAAGATCCATTTGTTTTCCATTGCTTGCCGATCATCGGGCAAGTCTGTCAAAGTCCATACTTCGTTTTCATACATGGATCCTATCTCGGATTGCATGGCTTCAAGCCATTTGTTGGAATCTGGACCCGCCATCGCTTCTTCATAGTTCGAAGGTTCACCGTTGTCTAACAACATGATTTCCAGGACAGGGTTGCCATACCACTCTGGTGTGGAACGTGTCCTCGTGGACCTACGAAGTTCAGTAGTAACTTGATCCGAAGTACCTTGATCATCATCATTAACTTCCTCTTCAGTTGCTGCTGGCACCACAGGAACATCTTCCTGAGCTACGCTACTCACTGGTTCAAGAGGTAGTACTTCATCAAGTTCCACTTACTTCTCTCGAGAGAAACTCTTTCTCCAGAAAGGACCCGTTCTTGGCAACAAAGATCTTGCCTTTGGATCTAAGGTAGAAGGTATACCCAATGGTTTCCTTAAGGTATCCTATGAAGACGCATTTTTCCGACTTGGGTTCGAGCTTTTCAGGTTGGAGTTTCTTGACATAAGCATCGCATCCCCAAACTTTTAGAAACGACAGCTTAGGTTTCTTCCCAAACCATAATTCATATGGTGTCGTCTCAACGGATTTAGATGGTGCCCTATTTAAAGTGAAAGTAGCTGTCTCTAGAGCGTATCCCGAAAAAGATAGCGGTAAATCGGTAAGAGACATCATAGATCGCACCATATCCAATAAAGTGCGATTACGATGTTCGGACACAACGTTACGCTGAGGTGTTCCAGGCGGCGTGAGTTATGAAACGATTCCACATTTCCTTAAGTGCGTACCAAATTCATGACTTAAATATTCTCCTCCACGATCTGATCGTAAGAACTTTATCTTTCGTTCACGTTGATTCTCTACCTCATTTTGAAATTCCTTGAACTTTTCAAAGGTCTCAGACTTGTGTTTCATCAAGTAGACATACCCATATCTACTCAAGTCTCAGTGAGAGTGAGAACATAACGATATCCTCCGCGAGCCTCAACGCTCATTGGACCGCACACATCAGTATGTATGATTTCCAATAAGTTGGTTGCTCGCTCCATTGTTCCGGAGAACGGAGTCTTGGTCATTTTGCCCATGAGGCATGGTTCGCATGTGTCAAATGATTCATAATCGAGAGACTCTAAAAGTCCATCAGCATGGAGCTTCTTCATGCGCTTGACACCAATGTGACCAAGGCGGCAGTGCCACAAGTATGTGGGACTATCGTTATCAACTTTACATCTTTTGGTATTCACACTATGAATATGTGTAACATCACGTTCGAGATTCATTAAGAATAAACCATTGACCATCGGGGCATGACCATAAAACATATCTCTCATATAAATAGAACAACCATTATTCTCGGATTTAAATGAGTAGCCATCTCGTATTAAACGACATCCGGATACAATGTTCATGCTCAAAGCTGGCACTAAATAACAATTATTGAGGTTTAAAACTAATCCCGTAGGTAAATGTAGAGGTAGCGTGCCGACGGCGATCACATCGACCTTGGAACCATTCCCGACGCGCATCGTCACCTCGTCCTTTGCCAGTCTCCGCTTATTCCACAGCTCCTGCTCTGAGTTACAAATATGAGCAACCACACCGGTATCAAATACCCAGGAGCTACTATGAGTACTGGTAAGGTACACATCAATTACATGTATATCACATATACCTTTGGTGTTGCCGGCCTTCTTGTCCGCTAAGTATTTGGGGCAGTTCCGCTTCCAGTGACCACTTCCCTTGCAATAAAAGCACTCAGTCTCAGGCTTGGGTCCATTCTTTGACTTCTTTCCGGCAACTGGCTTACCGGGCGCGTCAGCTCCCTTGCCGTCCTTCTTGAAGTTGTTCTTACCCCTGCCTTTCTTGAACTTAGTGGTTTTATTCACCATCAACACTTGATGTTCCTTTTTGATCTCTACCTCCGCTGATTTCAGCATTGAATATACCTCAGGAATGGTCTTTTCCATCCCCTGCATATTGAAGTTCATCACAAAGCTCTTGTAGCTCGGTGGAAGCGACTGAAGGATTCTGTTAATAACCACGTCATCCGGGAGATTAACTCCTAGCTGAGTCAAGCGGTTGTGCAACCCAGACATTTTGAGTATGTGCTCACTGCCAGAACTATTTCCCCCCATCTTACAACTGAAGAACTTGTCGGAGACTTCATATCTCTCGACCCGGGCATGAGCTTGGAAAACCATTTTCATCTCTTCGAACATCTCATATGCTCCGTGTTGCTGAAAACGCTTTTGGAGCCCTGGTTCTAAGCTGTAAAGCATGCCGCACTGAACGAGGGAGTAATCATCAGCACGAGACTACGAGGCATTCATAACGTCTTGGTTCTCTGGGATGGGTGCTTCACCTAGCGGTGCTTCTAAGACATAATCTTTCTTTGCAGCTATGAGGATGATCCTCAGGTTTCGGACCCAGTCCGTATAGTTGCTGCCATCATCTTTCAGCTTGGTTTTCTCTAGGAACGCGTTGAAGTTGAGGTGGACATGAGCGTTGGCCATTTGATCTACAAGACATTTTGCAAAGGTTTTTAGACTAAGTTCATGATAATTAAGTTCATCTAATCAAATTATTTAGTGAACCCCCACTCAGATTAGACATCCCTCTAGTCATCTAAGTGATACATGATCCGAGTTAACTAGGCCGTGTCCGATCATCATGTGAGACGGACTAGTCATCATCGGTGAACATCTCCATGTTGATCGTATCTTCCATACGACTCATGTTCGACCTTTCGGTCTCTTGTGTTCCGAGGCCATGTCTGTACATGCTAGGCTCGTCAAGTTAACCTAAGTGTTTATGCATGTGTAAATCTGTCTTACACCCGTTGTATGTGAACGTTAGAATCTATCACACCCGATCATCACATAGTGCTTCGAAACAACGAACTTTCGCAACGGCGCACAGTTAGGGGGAACACTTTCTTGAAATTATTATGAGGGATCATCTTATTTACTACCGTCGTTCTAAGTAAACAAGATGCAAAAACATGATAAACATCACATGCAATCAAATAGTGACATGATATGGCCAATATCATATAGCTCCTTTGATCTCCATCTTCGGGGCTCCATGATCATCTTCGTCACCGGCATGACACCATGATCTCCATCATCATGATCTCCATCATCGTGTCTCCATGAAGTTGCTCGCCAACTATTACTTCTACTACTATGGCTAACGGTTTAGCAATAAAGTAAAGTAATTACATGGCGTTTAATCATTGACACACAGGTCATAAAATAATTAAGACAACTCCTATGGCTCCTGCCGGTTGTCATACTCATCGACATGCAAGTCGTGATTCCTATTACAAGAAGATGATCTCATACATCACATATATATCATTCATCACAACTTTTGGCCATATCACATCACAAGGCACATGCTGCAAAAACAAGTTAGACGTCCTCTAATTGTTGTTGCATGTTTTTACGTGGCTGCAATAGGGTTCTAGCAAGAACGTTTTCTTACCTACGTGAAAGCCACAACATGATATGCCAACTTCTATTAACCCTTCATAAGGACCCTTTTCATCGAATCCGCTCCAACTAAAGTGGGAGAGACAGACACCCGCTAGCCACCTTACGCAACTAGTGCATGTCAGTCGGTGGAACCTGTCTCACATAAGCGTACGTGTAAGGTCGGTCCGGGCCGCTTCATCCCACGATGCCGCCGAAGCAAAATAAGACTAGTAGTGGCAAGAAAGTTGACAACATCTACGCCCACAACAAATTGTGTTCTACTCGTGCAAAGAGAACTACGCATAGACCTAGCTCATGATGCCACTGTTGGGGAACGTTGCAGAAAATAAAAAATATCTACGCTTTCCCCAAGATCAATCTATGAGTTCATCTAGCAATGAGAGAGGAGTGCATCTACATACCCTTGTAGATTGCGAGCGGAAGCGTTCAAGGGAACGAGGTTGAGGGAGTCGTACTCGTCGTGATCCAAATCACCGATGATCCCAGTGTTGAACGGACAACACCTCTGCGTTCAACACACGTACGGTTGGGGAAGACATCTCCTCCTTCTTGATCCAGCAAGGGGAAAGGAGAGGTTGATGGAGATCCAGCAGCACGACAGCGTGGTGGTGGATGCAGCAGCGATCTCGGCAGGGCTTCGCCAAGCTCTACGAGAGGGAGAGGTGTAGCAGAGGGAGAGGGAGGCGCCAAGAGCATGGGTGCAGTTGCCCTCCCTCCACCTCTTTATATAGGCCCCCTAGGGGGGCGCCAGCCCTAGGAGATGCAATCTCCAAGGGGGGGCGGCGGCCAAGGGGGTGGCTTGCCCCCCAAGCCAAGTGGAGGCGCCCCCACCCCTAGGGTTTCCAACCCTAGGCGTAGGGGGGCCCAAGGGCGGCGCACCAGCCCACCAGGGGCTGGTTCCCCTCCCACTTCAGCCCATGGGGCCCTCCGGGATAGGTGGCCCCACCCGGTGGACCCCCGGGACCCTTCCGATGGTCCCGGTACAATACCGGTGACCCCCGAAACTTTCCCGATGGCCGAAACTTGACTTCCTATATATAATTCTTTACCTCCGGACAATTCTGGAACTTCTCGTGATGTCCGGGATCTCATCCGGGACTCCGAACAACTTTCGGGTTACTGCATACTAATATCTCTACAACCCTAGCGTCACCGAACCTTAAGTGTGTAGACCCTACGGGTTCGGGAGACAGGCATACATGACCGAGATGCCTCTCCGGTCAATAACCAACAGCGGGATCTGGATACCCATGTTGGCTCCCACATGCTCCTCGATGATCTCATCGGATGAACCATGATGTCCAGGATTCAATCAATCCCGTATACAATTCCCTTTGTCAATCGGTACGTTACTTGCCCGAGATTCGATCGTCGGTATCCCAATACCTCGTTTAATCTCGTTACCGGCAAGTCACTTCACTCGTACCGTAATGCATGATCCCGTGACCAGACACTTGGTCACATTGAGCTCATTATGATGATGCATTACCGAGTGGGCCCAGAGATACCTCTCCGTCATACGGAGTGACAAATCCCAGTCTCGATTCGTGCCAACCCAACAGACACTTTCGGAGATACCCGTAGTGCATCTTTATAGTCACCCAGTTACATTGTGACGTTTGGCACACCCAAAGCACTCCTACGGTATCCGGGAGTTGCACAATCTCATGGTCTAAGGAAATGATACTTGACATTTGGAAAAGCTCTAGCTAAACGAACTACACGATCTTTGAGCTATGCTTAGGATTGGGTCTTGTCCATCACATTTTCCTAATGATGTGATCCCATTATCAATGACATCCAATGCCCATAGTCAGGAAACCATGACTATCTGTTGATCAACGAGCTAGTCAACTAGAGGCTTACTAGGGACATGTTGTGGTCTATGTATTCACACGTGTATTACGATTTCCGGATAACACAATTATAGCATGAATAACAGACAATTATCATGAACAAAGAAATATAATAATAACCATTTTATTATTGCCTCTAGGGCATATTTCCAACACCGTGGACATATATAGGAGGAAGAAGTACGTCGGTGGACGCCCGAGGGGCCCACGAGATAGGCTCGTGGGGACCTCGGAGCTTTCTTGACTTGCACTCCAGGCTGTCCGGATCAGATTTGTTCCAAAAATAACGCTCCCGAAGGTTTCATTCCGTTTGGACTCCGTTTGATATTCCTTTTCTTTGAAATACTGAAATAGGCAAAAAAACAGCAATATGGGCTGGGCCTCCGGTTAGTAGGTTAGTCCCAAAAATGATATAAATGTGTAGAATAAAGCCCATAAGCATCCAAAAGGGGTAATATAATATCATGGAACAATCAAAAATTATAGATACATTGGAGACGTATCAATAAGTACGATCCTAGATACTAACAACACTGGTTATCTATACAGTTTAACATGCGGGTGCCAAAATTCATTTCTATCGATCTGGTGAATTGCTCAAAATAAAGAAGACATCGACCACATCTCTCATTTTAATAAAAAAATGTCCAATTCATCTTGTCACCATTGCCACCACATCCGTGCACAACATTTGGCTCAGGTGGTGTTTTCTTTAGCGGTTTTGTTACATGTGGGGGTAGACGAGGATATTGAGATATGTGTTGGGGAACGTAGCAGAAATTCAAAATATTCCTACGTGTCACCAAGATCTATCTATGGAGAGACCAGCAACGAGTAGAAAGAGAGTGCATCTACATACCCTTGTAGATCGCTAAGCGGAAGCGTTCAAGTGAACGGGGTTGATGGAGTCGTACTCGTCGTGATTCAAATCACCGATGATCCAAGTGCCGAACGCACGGCACCTCCGCGTTCAACACACGTACAGCCCGGTGACGTCTCCCACGCCTTGATCCAGCAAGGAGAGAGGGAGAGGTTGAGGAAGACTCCATCCAGCAGCAGCACAACGGCGTGGTGGTGGTGGAGGAGCGTGGCAATCCTGCAGGGCTTCGCCAAGCACCGCGGGAGAGGAGGAGTACTTGGAGAGGGGGAGGGCTGCGCCAGAACTTCGTGTATAGCTCCCATGCGCCTCCCCACTATATATAGGGGTGGAGGGGCTGGTTTCTTGCCCTCCAAGTCCATTGGGGCGTTGGCCAAGGTGGGAGGAAAGAAATCTCATTATTTCCTTCCCCACCGATTGTTATCCCCCCTTTTTAGGGATCTTGATCTTATCCCTTCGGGATATGATCTTATTCCTTCTAAGGGGGGATCTTGGTGCGCCTTGACCAGGGGTGTGGGGCCTTGCCCCCACTACCCACGTCCATGTGGGTCCCCCCATGCAGGTGGGCCCCACTCCGGAACCTTCTAGAACCTTCCCGGTACAATACCGAAAAATCCCGAACATTTTCCGGTGGCCAAAATAGGACTTCCCATATATAAATCTTTACCTCCGGACCATTCCGGAACTCCTCGTGACGTCCGGGATCTCATCCGGGACTCCGAACAACATTCGGTAACCACATACAAACTTCCTTTATAACCCTAGCGTCATCGAACCTTAAGTGTGTAGACCCTACGGGTTCGGGAGACATGTAGACATGACCGAGACGTTCTCCGGTCAATAACCAACAGCGGGATCTGGATACCCATGATGGCTCCCACATGTTCCACGATGATCTCATCGGATGAACCACGATGTCAAGGACTTAATCAATCCCGTATTCAATTCCCTTTGTCTATCGGTATGTTACTTGCCCGAGATTCGATCGTCGGTATCCAATACCTTGTTCAATCTCGTTACCGGCAAGTCACTTTACTCGTTCCGTAACACATCATCCCGTGATCAACTCCTTGGTCACATTGCGCATATGATGATGTCCTACCGAGTGGGCCCAGAGATACCTCTCCGTTTACACGGAGTGACAAATCCCAGTCTCGATCCGCATAAAACAATAGATACTTTCGGAGATACCTGTAGTGCACCTTTATAGTCACCCAGTTACGTTGTGACGTTTGATACACCCAAAGCACTCCTACGGTATCCAGGAGTTACACGCTCTCATGGTCGAAGGAAGAGATACTTGACATTGGCAAAGCTCTAGCAAATGAACTACACGATCTTTTGTGCTAGTCTTAGGATTGGGTCTTGTCCATCACATCATTCTCCTAATGATGTGATCCCGTTATCAACGACATCCAATGTCCATAGCCAGGAAACCATGACTATCTGTTGATCACAACGAGCTAGTCAACTAGAGGCTCACTAGGGACATATTGTGGTCTATGTATTCACACGTGTATTACGATTTCCGGATAATACAGTTATAGCATGAATAAAAGACAATTATCATGAACAAGGAAATATAATAATAATACTTTTATTATTGCCTCTAGGGCATATTTCCAACAGTCTCCCACTTGCACTAGAGTCAATAATCTAGTTCACATCGCCATGTGATTAACACTCACAGGTCACATCGCCATGTGACTAATACCCAAGAGTTTACTAGAGTCAGTAGTCTAGTTCACATCACTATGTGATTAACACTCAATGAGTTTTATGTTTGATCATGTTGCTTGTGAGAGAGGTTTTAGTCAACGGGTCTGAACCTTTCAGATCCGTGTGTGCTTTACAAATCTCTATGTCATCTCCTAGATGCAGCTACCACGCTCTATTTGGAGCTATTCCAAACAACTGTTCTACTTGGAGCTATTCTAAATTATTGCTCCATTATATGTATCCGGTCTCTCTACTCAGAGCTATCCGGATAGGTGTCAAGCTTGCATCGTCGTAACCTTTACGACGAACTCTTTTACCACCTCCATAATCGAGAAAATTCCTTAGTCCACTAGTTACTAAGGATAACTTTGACCGCTGTCCTGTGAGCCATTCTTGGATCACTCTTGTACCCCTTGACTGACTCATGGCAAGGCACACTTCAGGTGCGGTACACAGCATAGCATACTGAAGAGCCTACGTCTTAAGCATAGGGGACGACCTTCGTCCTTTCTCTCTATTCTGCCGTGGTCGAGCTTTAAGTCTTAACTTCGTACCTTACAACTCAGGCAAGAACTCCTTCTTTGACTGGTCCATCTTGAACACCTTCAAGATCATGTCAAGGTATGTGCTCATTTGAAAGTATTATTAAGCATTTTGATCTATCCTTATAGATCTTGATGCTCAATGTTCAAGTAGCTTAATCCAGGCTTTCCATTGAAAAACACTTTCAAAATAACCCTATATGCTTTCCAGAAATTCTACGTCATTTCTGATCAACAATATGTCAACAACATATACTCATCAGAAATTCTATAGTGCTCCCACTCACTTCTTTGGAAATACAAGTTTCTCATAAACTTTGTACAAACCCAAAATTTTTGATCATCATCAAAGCATACATTCCAACTCCGAGATGCTCACTCCAGTCCTTAGAAGGATTGCTGGAGCTTTGCATACTTATTAGCATCTTTCGGGATTGACAAAACCTTCCGGTTGTATCACATACAACCTTTCCTCATTAAAATCGTCGAGGAAACAATGTTTTGACATCCTATCTGCAAGATTTCATAAATAATGCAGTAATCGCTAATATAATTCCAACAGACTCTTAGCATCGCTACGAGTGAGAAAATCTCATCGTAGTCAACTCCTTGAACTTGTCGGAAAACATCTTAACGACAAGTCGAGCTTTCTTAATGGTGACATTTACCATCATTGTCCGTCTTCCTTTTGAAATCCATCTGTACTCATTAGCCTTACGACCATCGAGCCGTTCTGCCAAAGTCTACACTTTGTTTTCATACATGGATCCTCTCTCGGATTTTATGGCCTCAAGCCATTTATCGGAATCCGGGCCCACCATCGCTTCTCCATAGCTCGTAGGTTCATTGTTGTCTAGCAACATGACCTTCAAGACAGGATTACGTACCACTCTGAAGTAGTACGCATCCTTGTCATCCTACGAGGTTTGGGAGTGACTTGATCCGAAGTTTCATGATCAATATCATAAGCTTCCACTTCAATTGGTGTAGGTGCCACAGGAACAACTCCCTGTGCCCTGTCACACACTAGTTGAAGAGACGGTTCAATAACCTCATCAAGTCTCCACCATCCTCCCACTCAATTCTTTCGAGAGAAACTTTTCCTCGAGAAAGGACCCGATTCTAGAAACAATCCATATTGCTTTCGGATCTGAATTAGGAGGTATACCCAACTGTTTTGGGTTTCCTATGAAGATGCATTTTATCCGCTTTGGGTTCGAGCTTATCAACCTGAAACTTTTTCATATAAGCGTCGCAGCCCCAAACTTTTAAGAAACGACAACTTAGGTTTCTCTAAACCATAATTCATACGGTGTCATCTCATCGGAATTACGTGGTGCCCTATTTAAAGTGAATGTGGTTGTCTCTAATGCCTAACCCATGAACGATAGTGGTAATTCGATAAGAGACATCATGGTACGCACCATATCCAATAGGGTGCAACTATGATGTTCGGACACACCATCACATTATGGTGTTCCAGGCGGTATTAATTGCGAAACAATTTCCACAATGTCTTAATTGTGTGCCAAAACTCGTAACTCAGATATTCATCTCTATGATCATATCATAGACATTTTATCCTCTTGTCACAATGATCTGCTACTTCACTCTGAAATTACTTGAACCATTCAATAATTCAGACTTGTGTTTCATCAAGTAAATATACTCAACATTTACTCGAATCATCTGTGAAGTAAGAACATAATGATATTCACTGCATGCCTCAGCACTCATTCGACTGCACACATCAAAATGTGTTACTTCCAACAAGTTGCTATCTTGTTCCATCTTACTGAAAATGAGGCTTTTCAGTCATCTTGCCCATGTGGTATGATTTGCATATCTCAAGTGATTCAAAATCAAGTGAGTCCGAACGATCCATTTGCATGGAGTTTCTTCATGCATATACACCAATAGACATGGTTCGCATGTCTCAAACTTTTCAAAAACGAGTGAGTCCAAAGATCCATCAACATGGAGCTTCTTCATGCGTTTTATACCATTATGACTTACATGGCAGTGCCACAAGTAAGTGGTACTATCATTACTATCTTATATCTTTTGGCATGAAAATGTGTATCACTACGACCGAGATTCAATAAACCATTCCTTTAGGTGCAAGACCATTGAAGGTATTATTCAAAAATAGAGTAACCATTATTCTCCTTAAATGAATAACCGTATTGCGATAGACATAATCCAATCATGTCTATGCTCAACGCAAACACCAATCTCGGTGGTAGAGGGAGCGTGCGATGCTTGATCATATCAACCTTGGAAACACTTCCAACATATATCGTCAGCTCACCTTTAGCTAGTCTCCGTTTATTCCGTAGCTTTTATTTCGAGTTACTAACACTTAGCAACCGAACCGGTATCCAATACCCTGGTGCTACTAGGAGTACTAGTAAAGTACACATTAACATAATGTATATCCAATATACTTCTATCGACCTTGCCAGCCTTCTCATCTACCAAGTATCTAGGGTAATGCTGCTCCAGTGGTTGTTCCCCTTATTACAGAAGCACTTAGTCTCGGGTTTGGGTTCAACCTTGGGTTTCTTCACTAGAGCAGCAGCTGAATTGCCGTTTCATGAAGTATCCCTTTGTTCCCTTGCCCTTCTTGAAACTAGTGGTTTCACCAACCATCAACAATTGATGCTCCTTCTTGATTTCTACTTTCGCGGTGTCAAACATCATGAATATTTCAAGGATCATCATATCTATCCCTGATATGTTATAGTTAATCACGAAGCTCTAGCAGCTTGGTGGCAATGACTTTGGGGAAACATCACTATCTCATCTGGAGGATCAACTCCCACTCGATTCAAGTGATTGTTGTGCTCAGACAATCTGAGCACAAGCTCAACGATTGAGCTTTTCTCCCTTAGTTTGCAGGCTAAGAAAATCGTCGGAGGTCTTATACCTCTTGACGTGGGCACGAGCCTGAAATCCCAATTTCAGCCCTCGAAACATCTCATATGTTCCGCGACGTTTCGAAAACGTCTTTGGTGCCTCTACTTAAACCATTTAATTGAACTATCACGTAGTTATCAAAACGTGTATGTCCGATGTTCGCAACATCGACAAACGACGTTGGGGTTCAGCACACTGAGCGGTGCATTAAGGACATAAGCTTTCTACTGATCGCATAATCGCTACTATCAACTTTCAACTATATTTTCTCTAGGAACATATCTAAACAGTGGAACTAAAGCGCGAGCTTACGACATAATTTGCAAAAGGTCTTTTGACTATGTTCAGGATAATTAAGTTCATCTTATGAACTCCCACTTAGATAGACATCCCTCTGGTCATCTAAGTGATCACATGATCCGAGTCAACTAGGCCGTGTCCGATCATCACGTGAGACGGACTAGTCATCATCGGTGAACATCTTCATGTTGATCGTATCTACCATACGACTCATGCTCGACCTTTCGGTCTCCGTGTTCCGAGGCCATGTCTGCACATGCTAGGCTCGTCAAGTTAACCCTAAGTGTTTTCGCTGTGTAAAACTGTCTTACACCCGTTGTATGTGAACGTAAGAATCCATCACACCCGATCATCACGTGGTGCTTAGAAGCGACGAACTGTAGCAACGGTGCACAGTTAGGGGAGAACACTTCTTGAAATTTTGTAAGGGATCATCTTATTTACTACCGTCGTCCTAAGCAAACAAGATGCATAAACATGATAAACATCACATGCAATCAAATAGTGACATGATATGGCCAATATCATTTTGCTCCTTTTGATCTTCATCTTCGGGGCTCCATGATCATCATCGTCACCGGCACGACACCATGATCTCCATCATCATGATCTCCATCATCGTGTCTTCATGAAGTTGTCACGCCAACGACTACTTCTACTTCTATGACTAACGCGTTTAGCAATAAAGTAAAGTAGTTTACATGGCGTTCTTCAATGACACGCAGGTCATACAATAAATAAAGACAACTCCTATGGCTCCTGCCGGTTGTCATACTCATCGACATGCAAGTCGTGAATCCTATTACAAGAACATGATCAATCTCATACATCACATATCATTCATCACATTCTTCTTGGCCATATCACATCACATAGCATACCCTGCAAAAACAAGTTAGACGTCCTCTAATTGTTGTTGCATGTTTTACGTGGCTGCTATGGGTTTCTAGCAAGAACGTTTCTTACCTACGCAAGACCACAACGTGATATGCCAATTGCTATTTACCCTTCATAAGGACCCTTTTCATCGAATCCGTTCCGACTAAAGTGGGAGAGACTGGCACCCGCTAGCCACCTTATGCACCAAGTGCATGTCAATCGGTGGAACCTGTCTCACGTAAGAGTACGTGTAAGGTCGGTCCGGGCCGCTTCATCCCACAATACCGTCGAAACAAGATTGGACTAGTAACGGTAAGCATATTGAACAACATCAACGCCCACAACTACTTTGTGTTCTACTCGTGCAAAGAATCTACGCAATAGACCTAGCTCATGATGCCACTGTTGGGGAACGTAGCAGAAATTCAAAATTTTCCTACGTGTCACCAAGATCTATCTATGGAGAGACCAGCAACGAGTAGAAAGAGAGTGCATCTACATACCCTTGTAGATCGCTAAGCGGAAGCGTTCAAGTGAACGGGGTTGATGGAGTCGTACTCGTCGTGATTCAAATCACCGATGATCCTAGTGCCGAACGGACGGCACCTCCGCGTTCAACACACGTACAGCCCGGTGACGTCTCCCACGCCTTGATCCAGCAAGGAGAGAGGGAGAGGTTGAGGAAGACTCCATCCAGCAGCAGCACAACGGCGTGGTGGTGGTGGAGGAGCGTGGCAATCCTGCAGGGCTTCGCCAAGCACCGCGGGAGAGGAGGAGTACTTGGAGAGGGGAGGGCTGCGCCAGAACTTCGTGTATAGCTCCCATGCGCCTCCCCACTATATATAGGGGTGGAGGGGCTGGTTTCTTGCCCTCCAAGTCCATTGGGGCGTTGGCCAAGGTGGGAGGAAAGAAATCTCATTATTTCCTTCCCCACCGATTGTTATCCCCCCTTTTTAGGGATCTTGATCTTATCCCTTCGGGATATGATCTTATTCCTTCTAAGGGGGGATCTTGGTGCGCCTTGACCAGGGGTGTGGGGCCTTGCCCCCACTACCCACGTCCATGTGGGTCCCCCCATGCAGGTGGGCCCCACTCCGGAACCTTCTAGAACCTTCCCGGTACAATACCGAAAAATCCCGAACATTTTCCGGTGGCCAAAATAGGACTTCCCATATATAAATCTTTACCTCCGGACCATTCCGGAACTCCTCGTGACGTCCGGGATCTCATCCGGGACTCCGAACAACATTCGGTAACCACATACAAACTTCCTTTATAACCCTAGCGTCATCGAACCTTAAGTGTGTAGACCCTACGGGTTCGGGAGACATGTAGACATGACCGAGACGTTCTCCGGTCAATAACCAACAGCGGGATCTGGATACCCATGATGGCTCCCACATGTTCCACGATGATCTCATCGGATGAACCACGATGTCAAGGACTTAATCAATCCCGTATTCAATTCCCTTTGTCTATCGGTATGTTACTTGCCCGAGATTCGATCGTCGGTATCCAATACCTTGTTCAATCTCGTTACCGGCAAGTCACTTTACTCGTTCCGTAACACATCATCCCGTGATCAACTCCTTGGTCACATTGCGCATATGATGATGTCCTACCGAGTGGGCCCAGAGATACCTCTCCGTTTACACGGAGTGACAAATCCCAGTCTCGATCCGCATAAAACAATAGATACTTTCGGAGATACCAGTAGTGCACCTTTATAGTCACCCAGTTACGTTGTGACGTTTGATACACCCAAAGCACTCCTACGGTATCCAGGAGTTACACGCTCTCATGGTCGAAGGAAGAGATACTTGACATTGGCAAAGCTCTAGCAAATGAACTACACGATCTTTTGTGCTAGTCTTAGGATTGGGTCTTGTCCATCACATCATTCTCCTAATGATGTGATCCCATTATCAACGACATCCAATGTCCATAGCCAGGAAACCATGACTATCTGTTGATCACAACGAGCTAGTCAACTAGAGGCTCACTAGGGACATATTGTGGTCTATGTATTCACACGTGTATTACGATTTTTGGATAATACAGTTATAGCATGAATAAAAGACAATTATCATGAACAAGGAAATATAATAATAATACTTTTATTATTGCCTCTAGGGCATATTTCCAACAATATGTTCATAAATGGGAGTGAAACAATGTATGTAAGAAATCTCGTGCGTTAATGCAACAGGCTTGGATGGGTATCCAAATCATCAAACCATAAGTGTTTAATACTGAGTGCACTGTTCTTACCGAAAAAGGGTTTCCCCCCGCTTTGTATACAAAGCAACCAACCGAGACAACCAATGATAGGTGTTGGGGTGGAAGCAGCACAGTCACGCCCAAAAGAAATGAAAGAGAAAATACAAGAGAAATAAATGCCGACAACGGCGGATCGACAAAAAAACGGTGATGCCTTGTGGCCTCTGCATCCACCGGAGATCGCCCACCAAGCTCCGAGCTTCCAAAATGCTGGTACCAATCAACACCTCCAAGAAGGGACGCGACGATGACGCCGGGGCTGCCAAGGGTTTTCCCCTGGTAAGTGGTGAGGAGAGAGGAAGGGTAGCCCCGACGCCCTTCAGGAAGGTCCAGCGGCACCCTCATGCGCCACCATGTCAGTGTTGGCCAATCCAACAGGGATTTCTCCCGATCCCAACCTTCACCTTAGGCACACCGGATCTCGCCACCAAACCGACCACCACCCTGCGCCAACTCAAACATGAAGCTTACCACGCTGTCTCACGCCGACACCGCGAAGCATGGCCCACACAATGAAGAAGAGGAGCTGGGACTATGGCAGCAGCACCGTCGGCACTCGGGAGAGCCCCACCTCCACTGTCTATGACGGTAGCTGACCAGACGCAATAGCAGGAACATACCAGGCCCGTGGCCGCACAGGCCCGGCCGAGATCTCCAATGCCCGTAAAGTTCCCGCCTTCGTGCTGCAGCCGACATGCCATCGGCGCTGCCGCCCTGTCCAAGCCGCTCCCCCACCTCCCCGCACAGAGAGCCGCCAAGTGGAAGCACCACCACCATGAGCACGGCCGGACACCACCACCAGGTCGCCAGACCGCCACCGGCCGAGCTGTACCACCACCACATGCCGGCGATGGAGAGGAACCATCGCAGCCGCCAGGAGCCCGAAGCCGGACCCCAGCCGCCGCCCACACCGCCCGCGGCCCGCGCCGCCTGGCTAGATCCGCCGTCGAATGACGCCCATGCACGCCCCACCATGCAGTTGCCATGCCACCACGAAGAACCAGCGGGACCGACACACTGGCACCACCAGGAGCTACCAGATCCGCACCGCCGAGCCCTGCCACAGCCCGACGCCTCCTGCAGCCTGCGTCCCGCACCGGCCAGGAGCTCCATGAGGAGGAGAGGGAGCGACCCCGCCGCTGCCCATGCCGACCGGGCTACGCCCGGCGGCACCCCTAGGCAACGGCGAGGGAGAAGGAGGCCGGAGGAGGGGCGGCTGGGGCGGAGCTAGGTTTCCCTTGGCCCGCTCGCGGGTGCGGCGGCGGGGGTGGGGAAAAGAGTTTAATTTTTCTTAATCCAGTGTACTGTTCTTAATAATTACTTGTGATGTGTTTAGGTTGATCGTTATAGTTTTAGATTCCCAAAGAGCTAAATGAGATTTTGTTTCACTCTACTTGACTAAAGGAACTGAGTGCACTTGTTACTTTGTTAGCATAGCTCCCTAACTCCTTTACTTACATTCAGTTGAACTCGTGCAACACCCTCAGTATAATATATTGGATTGCATTAATAGCTGCAATGTATGTGGCTACATATAAAGCTCCTAGCTACACTAGAAAAGAAGTACATTGAAACAAAGGCGAGTTGAGCAGCTGAGGACTAAAGCAATGCAAACTATAGACAAGAGTATGGGATCTGTAAGCACAGGAGTGGAAGGTGTCGGTAAAACGTTGGCCACACACATCACCTATTTGAGTCAACAACATATAGAACATATGACGAAGCCTCCCATATGAGGACACAGATCCATGTCATGCATCAAGCATGCTCCATGTGTTGTGCCTTCTATTTTACATTTTCTTCATCATCAAGAATTTCTTTGGACTCAACTAAATCAATCATTGTTTGACTTCCACCAAGATTTTCTCCCCTGACATTGCAATATTGCTATATCATTGAATGGGTCGTCGTCTAACTACCCTTTCCACGGACCCACCATCTTTCCTTCGACCGTCAATGCAAAACCATGAGGGTAACACCATGGCCCATGTGAGGGCGAGAGTGAACCAGTGAAGCCACCATCTCATATTTCACCGGTCAAACCACCAGTTCACCACTTTACTGGCTAGTTTACTAGGAAATAAAAGATATGTAATAATAGGTCAAATATGCTAAGTTTCTATATTTTAACAAGAACATAGGTGGGCTAGTTGGTTATTGGGCCAAACTAGGCTTCGACTTGTTCCCCGGTCGGCCATGGTTCCACCCCCTGCGCTTGTAGTCTTATTTTTGTATTTACCATCAATGCATGCATGCAACTGATTCAAGCAACACTGGGGTTTTCTCCTGGTTTGCATGAAAAATTAGTCGGTTCTCTCTGGTCCATTTGCAGGATGGTCCATATATAGAGCTTAAAAACCATGTGTGCCTCTTGTTCCATTTTTTGGGTTCAACCGAAAGTCCGTTCCAGTTTCTAAAAGTATGGCCGGAGGTTTATGGTGGCTAACAATGAAGGGAGTTGTTTTTTACATACTTACATTGAAACTAGACATGTGATGTCCGCGTAGGTATGCATATTACACGAGGCACAAAAAGATACTACCTCCAGGCAGGTATACAAGGACCAATTGTATTTGGAATCTAACTTTGTACATGGATTTAACTACGGGTTATATACCCTAAAATGTATTACCATTGAATTTTCATTTGAAAAATTTGTGGCGGTATATGTTCGGGAACATAGATAGTAAATCGATGGTGAAAGTTTACCTCAAATTCTAATGATACCTTATATAGATGTTTGAATGGAGTACTAGTACATTGATTTAACACTTTATATAGTAGAAGGTAGCATTTTCATAGAGTGACATCTGAAACTGTCATAATACCCGCATGTTTTTCATCAGGTGTCAATTGTTTCCCTGTTGCAAGAAACGCCGATTGGAAATTTCACCTGAGTGAAATGTTGACCATGAAGGAGAAGTGATGTTAATTTATTTTGTGCCATTCATATGGTGCCCTGGCCAATGCTTATCTAGTTAGAATCAAGAAAGGTTACAACTTTCGGGGGAAAGGAATTGCTCATGAAAATTCATTTAATAGTTTTAATTGGTTGAAGATGTCGTAGTCGTACAAGCAAGTAACACCATTGCTCATGAACATTTAATTTAGCAATTGTAGTTGTACAAGTAAATTAAGAATATACTCCCTCCATTCACAGATATAAGATATGCTCGATAGTGCAATATGTACTACATGCAGACTGGAACGAGTGAAGAAACACACTTAAATGTGTCTATATACATCCCATCTAGAAAAAAGGATAGAACAACTTATATTTGTGAATGCAGGTAGTAGTATGTAATAACTAATTGAATTGATCTCCAAAGATTGGCTGGTTGAATCTTGTTCTAACCAAGACACATGTAACGACTGTTTAATCCGCTTGGTGAGCTACGCGAGTAAACATAGGATGAGAGAAATAGTGGCACAATTTGCCAGAGATGCAAGGCAAACCACTACATGTTCCCCCGGTTCTAGGTTCGAGATGTACTACAAGTTCCTCTGGTCGCGTGTTAGACAATATGTAAAAGATCCTAAGCATTGATCGCAACAGGCTTGGTGTGGACATCAAGATCACATAGGATCATATTTGTTCAATGCAAAGTGTGTGCATTATTTATAACTACTTGTTCAGTGTTCAAAATGGGATGGCAGTTCACTTGCACTCTACATGGCTTGAGTAGGCGAGTGTAGGGTGTTTATGTGGCCCACCAACTAATTTGCTTAATTTATCTCAACCAGTGCAACAACCTCTTCCTCGTTATCTTCTGCTTGATTCTATTAATAGCTTTAATATAATTAGATACATATAAAGCTATTAGCTAGTTCTTGATCCATAGGCTTACACAAGAAGATCAAAGCCATGCCACCGTACAGTTTGAGTGGGATTGCTAACGTCAATAGAGGTACAAGAAGTGTTAGCATGGGAGTGAGAGGTGTCAGTAAAATGTTGGCCACACGCTACACCTACATGAGTCGACATCATATAGAAAAAAGGTTGAATGAAGCCTCTCATAAGAGGAAGGAGATCCCTGTCATGAATCACGCATGCCGCACTGGTCGTGCCTCATGCTCCGCATTTTCTTCACCTTCAAGCATTTCTTTGTCCTCAATTGAATCAATCACTATGCGTCTATGCCCTTTCTACCTAGATTTCCTTCTCTGCCATTGCAATATTGTCACTAGTAGAAAAAGGACCTATTGTCCCGGTTCATGAGGGCCATTTGTCCCGGTTTTTGAACCGGGACTAAAGTGTCGGTACTAATGCCCTAAACCTTTAGTCTCGGTTCTTGCATAAACCAGGACAGATGGGCGTCCACGTGGCCGGTGCGGCGAGCCCAGGCAGGAGGACCTTTGGTCCCGGTTGGTGGCACCAACCGGGACCAATAGGTATCCACGCGTCAGCTTTTCAGGTGCTGGGGTTTTTGTTTTTTTGAAGGCGGGGGGGGGGTTAGGGGGTTTTGGGGGGTTAGTTTAGGTGTTTCATATATTGTGTTAGCTAGCTAATTAATAGAGAGAAGTGTTGAGGGAGTCCTGTATTAGGGGGTGTCCAGATAGCCGAACTATCACCGTTTGCCGGACTCCTAGACTATGAAGATACAAGATTGAAGACTTCGTCCCGTGTCCGGATGGGACTTTCCTTGGCGTGGAAGGCAAGCTTGGCGATACGGATATGTAGATCTTCTACCATTGTAACCGACTCTATGTAACCCTAACCCTCTCCGGTGTATATATAAACCAGAGGGTTTTAGTCCGTAGGACGAACAACAATCATACCATAGGCTAGCTTCTAGGGTTTAGCCTCTTCGATCTCGTGGTAGATCTAATCTTGTACTACCCATATCATCAATATCAATCAAGCAGGAGTAGGGTTTTACCTCCATCGAGAGGGCCCGAACCTGGGTAAAAACATCGTGTCCCTTGTCTCCTGTTACCATCCGCCTAGACGCACAGTTCGGGACCCCCTACCCGAGATCCGCCTGTTTTGACACCGACATTGGTGCTTTTATTGAGAGTTCCTCTGTGCCGTCTCCATTAGGAAGGATGCCTCATCCCATCTTTAAAGACGGCGCCGTTGCTAAAGGAGCTTTGGCCATTGTCCAAACTCTCCGGCTAGGTGGTTTTCTTATGACCGCCTGTTCGGCCGCCGCGCCGACGATGACTTCTCGGGTCATCAATAGCAATCTTCACGTTTACTCGGAACTCGCCGAGCAGTTAGATCCGATGGAGCTCTCCTCCTTAAACGAGCTCTTGGATCGCATCGCTGCCCTGGAAGTCGCTACAGACTACGACCAGATTGGGCCTAAAACCAATCTGAGAGAGATTAACTCTCCCCAGGCTACCCACCACGTTGCTGTGGTAGAGGAACAATACGGCGACCCTTCTTCTATCCTAAGGACTAGCTATGTCCGGATTCCTGACCCCTCCATGCCGGATTCCCGCGGAGGGGAGAACACCACTCAAGCCATGAACTTAAAATCAGGCAGCGGGCTAGATTCATCGGACAACGTCCAAGAACCCAAGCTTCCAAGTTCGGAAGCTTCTTGGCCCCTGAGTCTTAGATCGGATGGAGTTCGGAATTTAACTCCACCCGCCCACCCAAACATAAGCGATCTATCCAAAATCCGGCAAGAGCCCGCCGAAACAGTACATCATTACTGGGCCAGATTCCTCCTGGTCATGACCAGGATAAAGGACTGCCATGAAGAGGACGCAATTTCATTCTTCTGCAATAATTACACGGACGAAGGAATCCTCAACATTGTAAGTCATTGCGAAATTACACGCTTTGCCGACTTGGCGTCCATAGTACGAAAGTACTGTGCGATGGAGAGCGCCAGGAAAACCGAAATCAAATTTTGGGATAATCCGGTAGAGGAATTGAAGCAAATCCAGCCAAGATCCGAGCTCTGTCACAATTGGATATCCCAAAAGACCTCAAACAAATACAAAAACTGACTGGATGAGTGGCGGCTCTAAGCCGCTTTATCTCCCGCTTAGGAGAAAAGGCATTACCCCTTTATCGCCTCCTGCGGCGCACCGAACACTTCGAGTGGACGGATGCCGCCACGGCCGGACTCGAAGAAATCAAAGCCATATTGGCAACAAATCCGGTCCTGGCCGCGCCCAACATGGGTGAACCAATGCTATTATACATCGCGGCAACCCATCAAGTTGTAAGTGCGGTGCTCGTTGTCGAACGAGAAACGGATGGACACAAGTTCCCTCTCCAAAAACCAGTTTACTACGTGTCCACTGTCCTAACCCCATGCAAGTCACGGTAGCCGCATTGTCAAAAGATAGCATACGCGGTGTTCATGGCATCCCGGAAGCTGCAACACTACTTCCAAGAGTGTTCGATAACAGTAGCCTCCGAAGTACCTCTTAATGACATTATAAACAACCGCGACGCAACAGGCCGGATTGCTAAATGGGCCATCGAGCTCCTCCCGTTTGACATAACTTACAAGCCACGACGAGCTATTAAGTCGTAAGTTTTTGCCGACTTCATCGCCGAATGGACAGAAGCCGAACTCCCTAAAGAGTACGATGCATATTCCAACTAGATCATGCACTTCGACGGCTGCAAAATGTTGGCTGGCCTGGGGGCTAGCGTTGTTCTGATGTCCCCAACTGGAGATACAATCCAATACGTACTTCAGATAATGTACACTGACTCCAACAACGCAGCCAAATACGAGGCCCTTCTACATGGTCTTCGGATGGCAGTCTCCATGGGCATTCAGCGCCTAGAGGTCCACGGGGATTCAAACCACGCGATATCCCAAATAAATGGAGATTTTGATGCCAAGGATCCGAAAATGGCAGCTTATCGCAACGCCGTCCTAAAAATGTCAGCTCGGTTTAAGGGACTCGAATTTCACCATATAGCCCGGGAGAACAACCAGGCATCAGACGTGTTAGCACGCATTGGCGCAAAGCGCGATGCCGTCCCTCCCAACATCTTCTTAGAGAGGCTTTTCAAGCCATCCGTATTATGGGAGGGAGAGTCTGGAAATAAATCCCTGACCCAACAACACTACCCCACACCGAACATTCTGACATAGTTGGTGGCTCTGCCAACGAAATAACACCATCAGCCCACACAATAATGGCAGTCATTGACCGTGGACAGAACCACTCCTAGCCTACCTAACTATGCAGGAACTTCCTGAGGACCAAAACGAGGCTCGCTGCATAGTGCGGCGATCTAAGGCCTATAAGGTCCATGAGGGAGAGCTTTATAAGAAAAGCACAACCGGGGTCTTTCAAAGGTGTATCGCCGAAGAGGAAGGGCGGAATCTTCTGGCTAAAATTCATGCCGGACTCGGCGGGCACCACGCCGCAGCCCAGGCCCTTGTAGGCAAGGCCTTCCCTACAGGATTTTATTGGCCGACGGCCCGGGCAGATGCTCAGGACTTGGTCCAACGATGCGTCGGATGCCAGCTCTTTGCTAATCAAAGCCACATGCCACCTACCGCCCTCAAAACTATACCCATCACCTGGCCGTTCGCAGTCTGGGTGCTTGATATGGTTGGACCCCTTAAAGGAGGAACCCACAAGCAAAAATACCTATTGGTCATGGTGGATAAATTCACCAAATGGATAGAGGCAAAGCCTGTTAAGACGGCCGAATCCACACCGGTAATAGACTTCATATCAGGGGTAGTACACTGTTACGGCGTTCCCCATAGCATCATCACTGATAATGGCACGAACTTCACGGCCGACGAGGTCAAACTCTGGTGCAAAAACATGGGCATCAAGCTCGACTATGCTTCAGTCTATCACCCTCAAATTAACAGTCAAGTCGAGCGAGCAAATGGTCTAATCATGAGCGGCATTAAACCCAGACTAGTGCGGTCCCTAAAGGAATCTAATACGCACTGGGTAGAGGAGCTCGACTCCGTACTCTTGGGGCTGTGGACCATGCCGAATCGCACTACCGGATTCACACCATTTTTTATGGTGTACGGCGTAGAGGCAGTTTTGCCCTGCGACATAATTCATGACTCACCTCGCGTGCGCATGTACGAAGAAAGAGAAGCCGAGCTCGATCGGCAGGACAGTTTGGACGCCTTGGAGGAGGAGCACGACGTGGCAAAAGCCCGTTTCGCATTCTATCAACAGCAGGCTCGAAGATACCAAAGCAGAGAAGTACGGGCCAAAGCTTACAATGTTGGCGAATTAGTTCTACGCCTGCCGGACAAGAAAAAGGACAAACTCAAGCCCAAATGGGAGGGTCCCTTCATCATCGACCAAGTCCTGACCGGCGGAGCGTACCGTCTGCGGAACGCATCGGATAACCGACTAGAGCCGAACCCATGGAATGCAGCCCATCTCCGAAGATTCTACGCCTAGTGCCGGACTTTGGGTTCGTCTCCTTCCTCAGTATGTATTTTATACTTTAACTGTCTTTTATTTCTCTTGTTCTCCCTCCTTTCTGTGAAGCCATTGGAGGCTCGTTTGCGCACTGTTCGCACACACTTAACGCGTTGTCCGCGCTCAGTCTACCTAGGGGCTTCTTTAACAGAAGCTTATTTCTACGGGCTTTATGCCCAACACATGTGTCACACTTCTGCATGTACCTTTTATTCACCACTATATGCATCGATATGACTTAAATTTTGGCCAAGCTGGGTTGCCTGGCTCCTGTGCTTACCCCTACGTTCCTGATTGTTCGGCCAGGTGGTAAAGGGAGCACCTCTGCGATTGTTACCGCTGGGTCAGCCGGACGTGTACCTCGGACTGGGTGAAGCCGAAAGCTAGCGTTCTTAAGAGAATATTCGGTCGGTGAACTAAAGATGATTTCTTACTTATTCATTTATCTGCCCGCAGATGTTTTCCTGCTTTTTTCGCAGTCCGGACATGCACTTTAGGGCATGCCTCCCAGGGAAAGGAACCCCTAATGGAACTATTCTCCCTGGAAGATGTTTCTTACTAACCATGTAATATAACATAACTAGTTGGGCACTTGTCTGATAGAGCACTAATGACCCCTACGCCTGGTCTCCACTCATGCCCCGGTTCCTACATAACCGCGAGGGTATTCGGATACACTCTGGACTATCGGGTCCTGAGGTTGAAGCGAAAGGGTCTGCTATGACAAATGATCTACAATCTGGCTAGAAGGCATTTTACATGTCATTTTTAATTACATGGTCAAATTGACTGATTGTATTCCTCTTCAATACCATCTAATAGGCTGTCTAGTTTACAGTCCCGCTGGGAATACTTTGCGGCCAACTCTACTTGGCCGTACACTAAGCTCAAAGGGATCTCCTTCCCATCGGGCCCCACAGGTCCGACCTCGGCAATGTGGTTTGGGTCAGCCTTCGTGTACCGCGTCTTCACCATGGCCCAGGCCTCCCTGGAGCCTTGACGGCAGGCCGATATCTTCCATAGCCAGAAGCGCCGCCGTGCTCCCTGAAGCCTCTCTGCAATCTCTCCAAGGCCTTCGGGAAGGTAGATGGATGGCCACAAGGCCTGGGCGACGTCTCTCATGACCTGCCGAACTCATACGTGCAGTTGCAGCAGCTCGGGAAGTAGGTCACCCGTTGAACCGGGCATTTCCTCCGCAGGACGACCTGTGAGCATACCTACAGACATATTTCTGTTAGTCGACTTCCTCGTCGAACTCTTCTTTTCAAAAAAGCTCGCTCAAGCACTTACTATAAATGCCGCGACGAAGCCGCCGATTCTCCTTAACAGAGTCAGACAGCTGGGCTCGAACATCCTTTAGTTCCTCACCTAGCTGGGTGTTGGCATCTTGGAGATTATTTTTCTCTTGCCTCACCCTTGTAAGCACATTCTCGTCGGCCTTTAACTGGCGCAGGAGATGTTGCTTGTCCGGATCTAGTCCGGCGCCATCTGCAATATTATTGTCAGACTTATACACACGCCGCACTTCACAAACTACTTATCTTTAGAAGTATATATTATCGGAGGGGGTCTCTTTGGCTCCCCCTGGGGTGGCTAGTGCGGCCTCAAGCTGGGCCTTGCACTCTTCAAGCTCCTGAGACAGTCGGGTATTCTTTTCCGTAAGATCCTGCATAACAAATGATCCTTAAATCAGTTCTCCTAACTATTTTAAGTCTCGGGGGGCTACTGGCATATATAACTGTCAAATCTCCTCACCCGTATGTCCTTTACATACTGCTCCGTGGCTGTGGCTAGACCATCTTGAGCGGCACGGAGGTGCGCGTCTCCCGAATTGAAGGTGTTCAATGCCTCTTGGGAGAAACATGCGTCACGAAGAACTGTCTGGCGGCACCTATGATTCATGGCACTCTCCACCTCGGAGTTGGTGGCGGACAATCTGTCGGCATCCTCTGTCGGAGGAGCAGCCGACGCACGCCTCGTGTTCACCTCCGCTTCCGGACCCGGCATTGGAGCCTGGCTGGCGGAGGCTCGATTGGCCATCTCTCCGGACACAGTCCGGCGAGCGCTCTTTTTCCTGAAAGGAGCACCAGCGTTAATATACCTTCCCGAAATCAATCCCAGGAATATGGTGACACGCCTTACCGTTGCAGCTGCATTTCAATCCAGATTGCACTTCTTTTTAACCTGCGTGGCCGCGCTGCCCCTTGTTGGCTAGCCGCCGCGGGCTCGGCTTCCCGCCTCGAAGGCACCCCCTGCGAAACACCATTGATATACGGTGATAAAAAATAAGCATGGATGAGTCATTATCAAAGTACTGGGGCTTCGGTCTCAGTTACCTGTGAGGCTGGAAGTATTCCGGGGTAATCGGCCGTAATGGCGACCCAGGCATTATCAATGCTTAGTTGGTGGAATACCCCATCAATCAGCTCCACCAATATGTCCGGATCCTCTTGGGAGGCTGGATCGAGGAACCGTTCCGGATCCTCGGGTTGCGGAGGCGGGCTGTTTATATCTTTTATGGCCTGACACAGTTCCTGCGTTGAACTCACAAAATGAGATATATAACCATGGGAGTACGGATCGGATGTGCGAAAAAGGAGATGTTCGCTTACCCAGCTTCGAGGATTGTTCATAGAAAATCCGTTCAATAGACTGACATGGAGAAAATCCTCCTCTTCCCCCTTGTACAGCGCGGACAAGATCTTCACCAGTTCGGCGACCGATCCCGGCCCCTTATGGCCGTGACGGGTGGCATCGTCCTCCCCGTTGAAATCCCACATGGGGTGGCCCCTATACTGAAGTGGCTGCACCCCCGGCATAATCCATGTGGCCATGACACTGATCATGGTCAGTCCGGAATGAGCTAGCAGCCTTATTCGGCTCATCAGGTAAAGGACGTCCCTATCGCTGTCCCTCTGGGGTTCCGTGGACGCCAACTTAGTCGTTTCTTCAAGGGAGCATTACTAAACTCCGGGCAGGTAAGCAAATGAAGGAAACAGAAGATCGTCATGAACATATGCATAGAGATAAGTTATATCGACCACCTCTCCTTCTCTCAGAGATTGGTTGAACAATAAGTTCTCGTATATCTATCCGACACTACGTACTGGCTACATATATACAATATAATTATCTATTACAATTTAATCTCCTAATTCCAAATGAACTCAGGGTCCACATGGTATTCTCCGTCTTTAGCGATCACGTGGTCAAGAAAGAATGCCACCAATTCCTCTTGAATTCCTCGCGTACCATCTGGTGGTAGGAGTTCATCCCGCATCCGAAATATCTAATTTGAAGAAGGGGGTCAATACATATATATGAATAAATGAAACTGAACACAAATAATGGTAATAAAATAAAATTGTGAATATTATTATTTACGCACTTCATATTGTTTGTCAGAGTAGCCCCGCTCACAGGTCGTGTGGCGGATGGACTCGCAAATGTAGTATCCACAGTAATTATTCCCTTCTTCCTGCCACAACCACTTTACAAGAAATAGAGGTCAATCAAACTGATAATTAATTAGCAATCATGTTAAATGGTATTGATGAAACTAGCGCTTGAATCACTAGGAGATGCGTGGAACATGCTACTATAGTACTTACTTTCGGGTGTCTAAATTGCAGCTTCTTCGGCAGTCCCGGAGTTTTTGAGGTGAATTTTTTCCAAACCCTACCAGACAAAGAAAACAATTACTTGATATCAAGAAATGAACAAAAAGTTGCCGATATGGTGCGATAATGATCGATTTAACTTACTTCTCTAGAATTTCAGTCATGTCCGCATACTCCTTGGGATCTTTTCGTCTCGAGTCTAAGACGGTTACTAGTCCCTGCTCAAGCTTAATATCTAGGAGAATATAGTGAAACATGTGCACACATGCATAACTCATCAATTTCATTACTATAACCTCGACTAATAAGGGAAACCGAATATGCACAAGACAGTAACACTCACTTGAATTCGTAAGGGAAGAGTATTATAGCTTTGTTTTGATTTAATATAAACGATTGTAGCAGCTTCGCCTCGGTTTCTTTGGCCTGATATTTAACCATATATGCATCTATGAGATTTGTGTTAATGAACCCAATATCACCGATTTGTCTTTTCTTCAATTCGGCGATCTTCAATCTGCATAATATAGTGAGAATAATTAAAAATACATGCAATGAAAGAGTTGACCTATATATAGAGACTTAATGACAGAAGTAGTACTACTTACAGGCAGTAGCAAGTGATCATTAATTTATCAAGGGCCTTTAGATTGATAAACTTGAAGAACTCCTCAAATGGAACATTCAACAGTTCAATTCCAACGAGGTCATGCTCCTCTCTAACTCTCAGCGTCAAAATATTCCTCCCCTCAGACTCTCTGCAGGTTTTCATATATCAATCATGGAATCTTCGCATCATCGTTGTTAGAGATCTTTCATCTTTGAAGAGAGGCTTCCCGTACACGTATTTGTGTTCGTCCACCTCCAAGAAATCAAAATGTGCATCGTCGGGCAGGTAATCTCCAAGATCGTTATAACCGGGAACCGTCCCGCCCGAATGATTCGCGACGATGCTAGACACCTGGAGCGGGGGCAACGATTGGTTCGCTTGTTCGCCGAGCTGGGCAACTTTTTTCCCAGCATGTCGTTTTGCTAACCTTTGACCACTGACAGTACTTCCCGACCGCTCCGCTTCGATAAATGACTTTGTAAGAATGCGCTCATAGTTGTCTTTCACCGGAGACTTTGGTGGTTTCGTCAAGGCAGCCAGAGTACGCTTCACTTTTACCGGATCTATCTTCTCCTCTGGAGGTGGATTTTTCTTTGCTTTGACCCCTTTAAAGAAGTTGGTCACTTCGGCTTGCACGATCTTCGCGTTTTCCTCCTGGCTCCTCTCGTATGGTAACTTCTCTGGAGTCTTCAGAGAAAGACCGTATCTGTATTTCCTGCCTCTGGCTGTACTACTAGACGCCAGAGCAGACGAAGTGGCTGTGGCTATCTTTCCTTTCTTACGAGGCGGAGGAAAAGGACGACGCGCCGGAGCAGCCAGAGTGGCAGTGGGTCTCTTTCGCCCTTGTTGACGAGGCGGAGAAGGAGGAGGCTGGCTGCTCGGGCACGCCGGCGCAGGCAGAGAAGGAGGCGGAGTGCTGCCACGCACTGGAGAAGGAGGCTGAGTGCCCTGATCACTCGCCCGAGGAGGCGGAGGAGGAGGCGGAGTGCCCTAACTCACCGGAGGAGGAGGAGGAGGCGGATGCGTCCAGTTCGGAAGGTTGATGAGCTCCTTCCACCACAGGCATGGAGTCTTTAGAGAAGAACCCAACCGAATCTCCCCTTCACCCGTAGGGTGGTCAAGCTGAAGGTCCTCAAATCCGTCCGTTATTTGATTCACCATCACCCTAGCATATCCTTCTAGAATCGGCTGGCCGTGGTAGTATGAGCCAGGTTCATTAGGTATAACAGAGCCAAATCGGCTGGCCTTGACTTTCAATGTCATCCATCGCGTCATAAGGTGGCAATGTCGAGACTCCGTGATAGCATCCATGGGGTAGCTAGCAGGAGCCGTGAAGACAGGCTCTAGCTGCTGAGTCTGCTTGGTGGAAGCCACACTACTTCTCCGCTGAGATGGCGGGGTAGCTTCAGGGGAAGCTTCAGCAGGTCGTTTGCTGCGTTCTGCTTCTCGTTCCTCTAGCCCTTGTACCCTTTTGTGCAGTGCCTGCAGTTGGCTATGATCCACTTTCTTCCTCCTCTCTTGGGTTTTGTAACCCCCTGCGTCCGAAAAGCCAGCCTTCCACGGAACGGAGCCTGGCGTGCCTCATGTCCGTCCAGGGTGCTCAGGATTCCCGAGGGCCATTGTGAGCTCGTCCTTCTCTCTGTCTGGAACGAACGTCCCTTGCTGCGCTTTCTCGATATACTCCTTAAGCCTCGTGATGGGTATTCGCAGTTGCTCTTCCATCCAAATGCACTTCCCTGATATAGGGTCCAAGGTTCTGCCAACCCCGAAGAACCAAGTCCGGCAAAAGTCTGGCCAGTTCAATGTCTTTGGTTCGACCCCTTTAGCAATCAGGTCATTCTCAGCCTTGTCCCACAAAGGTCGGGCTTTGAGGTAACCACCTGACCCCGTGCGATGGTGATGCTTCTTCTTCGCAGCATTAATCTTGTTTGTCACTAACATCTTCTTACTCTTTTCCGATGTCTTGTGGGCCCCAAATGCGGGCCATTGATCTCTGATCTTCTCATACTTTCCGATGAATTCTGGTGTCTTTTCTTTGTCGACAAACGTTTTCAGCTCATTCTTCCACCTCCTGAATAGTTCGTCCATCTTCTTAAGAGCATGAGACTTGATCAATTGCTCTTTAAGTGGCTTCTCTGGATCCTCCTCTGGTGGTAGGGTGAAATTTGCCTTAAGCGTTGTCCAAAGATCTTCTTTCTGCATATCGGAGACATAAGACACCTCAGGGTCTTCCTTCTTAGGCTTTAACCATTGCTAGATACTGATCGGGATCTTGTCCCTAACAAGAACCCCGCACTGAGCATGAAATGCATCCCTTGTCCGGATGGGTTCAATCGGCTTGCCATCGCGCGCGATTGCTGTGATCTCAAACCTTTCATCCGAGTGCAACTTTTTCTTCAGGCCTCGTTTCTTTACCAAAGTTGAGCTCGATCCGGAGGGCTAGAGAAAATGTCAGGACCCCGACTCAATGTCACATCGATCTAGCCTATAACACCTCATATCACTTTGTGGCCTCACGCACGGTATTCCCACGGGTGTCGCCTTACCTTTGCCCGGGACCGTTTGCGCCTTTTGGCTCACGTATATGATGATCTCGCTAGCATCCATATGATAAGGAGCCCGGGCTGACATGACTAGTCGTAAACCCAAAGTGGCACAGACTTACAGGGACAGGCATCCATGACCCAGCATCGAACGTGTCGGTCATCAGCAAGTGGGTCCGGGCTGTAGCACTGGGCTAGCCGGACTCCGGTAAACCGGGCTGTAGCGGGCTAACAGGGCTCCGGTACTCAATGCGTGACATTTCCCCGAAGGGACAGACATAGGAACGAAGAAGGACACATGCCGGCCAGCCTAAGTGTTCCGGAGCAGTAGCAAGCTACCATGGCTCAATGGAAACAATAGGAGACATTTCCCGGTAAGAGAGGCTACTAAAGATAAACAACTAGATAGTCAGATCCCACACATACCAAGCATTTCAATCATACACACAATATGCTCGATATGCGCAAATACAACAAGGCATCACAACATGACTCTACGACACAAGTACTTTATTTAAAGGCTCAGAGAGCCATACATAACATACATACAAGTACGGGTCACACGACCCACATTCAAGTCATACCGTCATACAAACCAACAGCGGAAGTAACTTGTCTGAGTACAGACAACTAGTAAAATAAAAGAGGCTTGGAAAGCCTAGCTATACTACGTGGACCTTCACAAGCTCAGGATTACCACCTGGGCCTTAGTCTACTCGTCGATGTCAACGTCTACGAAGAACCCATCAGAAGGGGTTGCAGCGCCTTCTGTAAAATGTAAATTATAGCAACATGAGTACAAAGGTACCCAGCAAGACTTACGTCAGATCCTACATACATGCACATTATCAAGAAGGGTTGGAGGAGTTATTGCAGCAAGCCAGCTTTGACTCTTGGCTAAACTATCCTATGAGACTCCAACTTGAAATGGTTTTGCGCACACGAGTCCACTACTCACCACTTCAATACACCACCGAGGATCCACCTCCGTCATCCTACGGAAGAGCCATCCTCGACACTCACGCTTATCTTGAGATTTTTAGTAGTATCCATTCACTTGTCTATGAACTGTATAAGCAACCAAGTAGTCCTTTACCGCGGACGCGGCTATTCGAATAGATCATGTTAACCCTGCAGGGGTGTACTTCTTCATACATGTTTCCACCACTTAGCGTCTGCACACGACATGTGCTCGGCAGACTTCAAGCGAAAGCCGACGTGGGTGTAGACCACGACCTACCTAAACACCTAAGTCTCTAGTCCAGGTTTATCGCCTATCCAGGTTCCATCCGCAGGGAGTCCGGCCGAGGTTTCTCATACGGCCCCGAACGATTTGTACAGGGTTCCCGAGATACCTAACGGGTATTCGATACACCGTTCCACGTACCTACCGCATCACAGCCCACCCCGCGGGTCAGCGCTGTCCACGGCCTCCAGTAAGCTACAAACACCAGAAACTACTTGCAACTCCTGGACATAGAACTAGGGTGAATAAGAAGTCGAGCGGGGTCATATTTCATGGCCCAATGCATGGTAGTAGCTGAATCTTAAATCACGCATACAGATCTCAGTTCTTAAGGTCGGCTTCAATGAAACAACCCACCATGTACTACTACATGGCCTCTCATCGATACCTTTACCAAATCGTGTTCACCACATCACTCTCATTACCGACATGATCATTTCACTCTAGCCCATCACCCAGATGAACCAGACCTGACACGACTCTAAGCATAGCAGGCATAGCAAGGTAGGAACAACACATACATATGGCTCAATCAATTCCTACACATGCTAGTGGGTTTCATCTAATTACTGTGGCAATGCCAGGTCATGCAAAGGAAATGGGTTCAACTACCGTAGCACACAGCAGTTTGAAACACATTGTCTTAATGCAGTAAAAGAGAGAAAGAGCGAGAACATGGGATTGTATCGATATGATCAAATGGTCGGTTGCTTGCCTGATGGATCGATGCATGGATATGGTTCTTCGCTAGGGTAATCACGGTACTCCTCGGAGGCAGAACCTGCCGCAAAGAACACCGATACACAACTATCACCAAACAATGTGCGAGAATATGATGCATGCATGAAACATGGCAATATGAGTGTGTTGGGCTAATGCAACTAAAACCAGATGGGTTTGAATCAATTTGAACCAAAGATTCAAATTTCAAACTCATAAATGGCCCTTTAAAGTGTTTTATCTTGTTCTGCACTAAACCTCAAGTTAGTTTGTTTAAACATGCGTGAAACTAGTACAGATGGATAGATTGGATTTTTCTGATCATTTTTCATATATAATTTGTTTGATTTGGAGCTACGGTTGAATTTATATGAATTTTTGAAGTTTGGGTTATTTTCTGGAATTTATAAATCATTTTAGATTTATTTTAATTTCATAAAAGGTTTACTGCGTCAACATGAGGTCATGCTGACCTCAGCAAGTCAACAGACCCGGTCCAGGTCAAACCTGATACGTGGGTCCAGGGTGTCAGTGGCTAATTAACTAATTTAATTTAGTTTAAACTAATCTGGATAATTAGCAGAAGGGGGCCCCACCTGTCATTGACTCAATAGAGTCAACCAGGGCCCCCCGTGGTCAAAGTCAAAACGGCTGCACCGGCATTTAGCCGCCGGCGAGCCCGACGCGGCGGCGAAAGTGGTTTTGGCCATTCCGGCCACCAAATGGGTCGCGGAGGGCATTGGGGTGGAGCTGAGGACGAGCCGCGGCTCTTGGTGGAGTCAGTTGGGGTCGGGGTGGCCGGGGTTGGCGCCGGAGACGACCTAGGCGGTCACCGGAGTTCGGGTGAAGGCGGACTCGGGGCTAGGGTGTGCGGTGAGGTGCGGGGAGTGCACGGTTGGACTCAACGCAACGTGGTGAGTGCGTTGGACACCGTGAGTTGGCCGGAGGATGGCCGGGAGCACGTCGGCGACGAGATCCGCGGCGGTGCGTGCGGGTGATCTTCGTGCGGTGGCTACATGACTCGGGGGCGAGAGAGGAAGGGTAGGAGGGGTAGCTAGGCTCACAGAGCACCCGTAGAGGCCACCGGCGGGGTCGGGGACGAGCTGATGCGGCGACGGCGTTGAAGGGGATCTCTGGCGACGGCGGACTCGGGCGAGGTCAGTGCGGTGGACTCGGGCCTCACGAGCACGCGGGGCTCGGTTAGCTCGACGAAGTGGATGGCGGCGGAGCTCCCGGACACGACGAGATGACGCACGGGCGGCGAGGAGCGCGGCTACGGCGATGGAGCGGCGGCGGTGGCGTCGGCCATGGCTGGGGAGCGCGAGGGGGAGGAGCTGGAGAGGAAAGGGGACGTCTGGGGGGTTCGGGGGAGAGAGAGGGGTCGATCCACGGCGTTAGCCGGGCGAGTGGAGTGGCGAGGCGGCGAGCAGGTGCGTGGCACCCATGCGGTGCTCGCCGTCGAGCACCTGCCTTCCTGCCTGGCCGGGCAAGCAGCTCGCTGGCGCGGCGCTGGGCTGGGCCGGCAGGTGGGCCGGGTTGCAGGCACCAGGTAAGTTTTTCCTTTTTGTTTTTTTTCTCTTTTTCTATTTTTCTGCAACTTTGTTGAATTATTAAAAATACCTAGGCAACTCCTAAAATCACCAAACTGCTTCTGGTCCATAGTTGGATTATTTCCAACATGAAACATTTCAGTTTAGGAATATTTGAGCATTTGAAATATTTTATATAATTTTAAATGCCCAAATTCAAATACTTATCATTTAATTCAAAGACCCTAAGATGACCTAGAAAATGGTGCAACACTTTTGGCAGAGGTTCTGAACCAAGACAAAAATGATGGACATTTTAGAAGGGCATTTCAGGTTCATTGAAAAAGTTTTTAGTAAACCCTAGTTGGTTTCAGAGGGGGCTGGGGGTTCTGACATCCCCATTTCAGGTTTCTGTTGAAAGAATAAACATGATGCAACACTCTAATGCATGAAGTAGCTAGGGTGTGACAACTCACCCCCACTCAAAAGAATCTCGACCCGAGATTTGGGTTCCTCCGGGAAGAAGGCGGGATACTCGAGTCGAAGATGATCCTCCCTTTCCCAAGTTGCTTCATTCTCAGAATGGTGCGACCATTGAACCTTGAGAAACTTGATATTATGACGTCGAGTGGTACGCTCAGCTTGATCGAGGATACGAACGGGGTACTCTCGATACGTGAGATTACCTTGGAGATCAAGCGTTTCGTGGTCTACTCCACGGATAGGATCCGAGAAGCAACGCCTGAGTTGAGAAACGTGGAAGACGTCGTGGACTCTGGAGAGATGTGGAGGTAGTTCCAATTGGTAGGCAACTTCTCCTCGTTTTGCGAGAATGCGAAAGGGTCCAATGTAACGAGGAGCCAATTTGCCCTTGATACCGAAGCGATGGGTTCCCTTCAGAGGAGTAACCCGAAGGTAAGCCTTCTCGTCAACCTCAAAAGTCATAGCCTTATGTTTTCGGTCATATTGACTCTTTTGACGAGATTGGGCTATTTTCAACTTTTCACGAACGATGCGAACTTGCTCTTCTGCTTCCTGAATCATATCCGGGCCAAAGAATTGTCTTTCCCCGGTTTCTGACCAGTTAAGAGGCGTTCGACACCTTCATCCATAGAGAGCTTCAAAAGGGGCTTTGCCCAAGCTGGATTGATAGCTGTTGTTATAAGCAAATTCGGCAAATGGAAGGCATTTCTCCCACTCCATTCCGAATGAGATAACAGAAGCTCGAAGCATGTCTTCTAGAATCTGGTTGACGCGTTCCACTTGACCATTTGATTGAGGGTGGAAAGCGGTACTAAAAGAAAGGCGGGTTCCCATAGCATTTTGGAAACTTTCCCAAAATCGAGAGGTGAAAAGACTTCCTCGATCCGAGTTAATTTCCAAAGGAACACCATGGAGAGACACTATTCGGGAGATGTACAAGTCTGCTAACTGACTAGCAGTTATACTCTCACGAACAGGTAAGAAATGGGCCACTTTGGAAAGACGATCGATAACGACGAAGATAGCATTATTCCCTCTCTTGGTCCTGGGAAAACCGGTAATGAAGTCCATACCAATTTTATCCCATTTCCATTCAGGAATAGCTAGGGGTTGAAGGGTGCCAGCAGGCCGTTGATGCTCTGCTTTTACACGACGGCAGACGTCACAATTAGCAATATACTGAGCAATTTCTCTCTTCATCCTAGTCCACCAGAACCTCTGGCGTAGGTCCTGATACATCTTGGTACTACCGGGATGAATGGTGAGAGGAGATTCATGAGCCTCCTTAAGGATCAACTGCCGTAGATGCTGGTTCTTGGGAACCACTAAACGGTTCTCAAAGTACACAACAGCATGATCATTTGTGGAGAAACATCTAGCACCTCCGCTAGCAATGTTCTCCTTGATCTTAGATATTCCCTTATCTCGCTTTTGGGCAGCGATGATTTGATCCCTAAGAGTAGGTTTCGCCACCAAGGTGGAAAGAAATCCTTGAGGAACAATGTGAAGGTTAAGCTTCCGAAATTCCTCATGGAGAAGCGGTTGACTTTGTTGTAACATCAGGTTGTTACAATAAGATTTACGACTTAGCGCATCAGCCATGACGTTGGCTTTCCCTGGGGTGTAAGTTATTCCTAAGTCGAAATCTGTGATCAACTCGACCCAACGTCTTTGCCTGAGATTTAAATCCGGTTGGGTGAATATATACTTCAGACTTTGGTGATCAGTGTAGATTTCGCAACGATTACCGAGAAGGTAATGTCGCCATGTTTTGAGTGCATGGACTACAGCTGCAAGCTCTAGATCATGAGTAGGATAATTCTCCTCATGTGGGTGCAATTGCCGTGAAGCGTAAGCAATTACGTGTCGATCTTGCATGAGAATGCAACCTAGTCCTTGTCGCGAGGCGTCGCAGTAGATAACAAAATCCTTGGAAAAATCCGGTGGTACCAGTACGGGAGCAGAGGTTAAACGTCTTTTCAGTTCATGGAAACTGTGCTCACATTGTGGAGTCCACTCGAACTTTTTATCTTTCTTGAGGAGTTCAGTTAGAGGTTTGGCAACTTCGGAGAAATTCTCGACAAAGCGGCGGCAATAGCTCGCTAGGCCAAGGAAACTCCGAACTTGCTTGACCGATTCAGGTGGAGTCCAATTAAGGACGGCTTGAACTCGCTCAGGGTTAACAGCAATGCCTTTACCAGAAATTACATGTCCAAGATAGGTCACTTCTGACAACCAGAATTCACATTTAGAAAATTTGGCATAAAGGCGATGCTCTCGAAGTTTCTTCAACACTAGCCTTAGGTGTTCGGCATGTTCTTCCTCGTTCTTGGAGTAGATGAGTATATCATCGAGGTAAACCACGACGAATTTATCCAAATACTCCATGAAGATTGAGTTCATCAACCGAGAGAAGGTGGCTGGAGCGTTGGTTAAACCGAAGGGCATGACGGTGTACTCGTATTGGCCATAACGAGTAACAAAGGCCGTTTTCGGAATGTCCCCGTTCCTGATTTTGATTTGATGGTAGCCCAACCTCAAATCCATTTTAGAGAAGACTGAGGATCCAGCGAGCTGATCATACAGGTCGTTGATCCTGGGGAGTGGATACTTGTTCTTAATTGTGACCAAGTTGACAGGTCGATAATCTACAACCATCCGGTCCGTACCATCCTTATTCTTGACGAAGAGGACGGGGCAAGCCCAAGGAGATGAACTAGGTCGGATGAAACCCTTTTTCAAGGACTCATCGAGTTGTTTCTTAAGCTCGGCTAGTTCAAAAGGTGCCATCTTGTAGGGTCTTCTGGAAATCGGGACAGTTCTTGGAATGAGATCTATCACGAATTCGACATCTCTGTCAGGTGGAACGCCTGGCAATTCCTCTGGGAAGACATCCGGAAAGTCATGGACTAACGGAACGTCCTCAAGGTCTGGCAAAGGGATGGCGTTAAGAGAATATAACTGTCGCTTGGCTATTCGGGTCAAGACATTGACTATCTTCCCCGAAGGATGGGTGAGTTGAACAGTCCTGGAGAAGCAATCAATTTTGGCATGATGGGATGACATCCAGTCCATACCCAAGATGATACTAATATCCGAAGATTTGAGGGCTATCAAAGATGCGAGAAAAACAAGTTTGTCGACTTGAATTTCATTTCCAGGGCTTACTCTAGAAGTTTGCCATTTGGATCCCGGAGTTTGAATTACCATAGAGGTGGGCATCTCATAGAATGTGGTGTTATGCAGACGAGCATAGCTCTCGGATATAAATGAATGAGATGCTCCTGTATCGAAAAGAACAGATGCCGGGTGGCAATTAACAAGGAGCATACTGAGAACGACGTTGGGATCTTCTTGAGCCTCTTCCGCAGAAACACAATTAACATGGCCACGAGCAGTGGTGGCCGGCTTGGCGTAGAACACTTTCCCTGTCGGCTTGCCGCGGCCAACAGTTTTTGCTGTCTGGTTGGGGTTGGTTTGGGGACACTCGCGCATATAGTGGCCTGATTCCCAACACTTGAAACAAGTCATGGAACTGGTACGTGGAGGAGCATTGTTGGTTGGACCACCATAGGGCTTGGCTGGTGCATATTGCTGAGCTGGGCGAGGCGCCTGATAGGATGGCCTCAGTGTAAACCTGGGTGGCAGAGCAGTGTTAGGCACCCATACACGGCGCTTCTGTGGTCCAGCATCGGATGAGGAACCCAAGTCACGGCCATGCTTGCGTGATGCATCGAAATCAGTCTGTCCCGTCTCAGCACTGATGGCTTTATTCACAAGCTTCTGAAAGGAGGTGCACTCATGTAGATGGAGGTCGCGGCGAAGCTCAGGACTAAGCCCCTTACGGAACCTTGCCTGCTTCTTGGCATCAGTAGAAACTTCCTCCGTTGCATAACGGGCAAGGTTACCAAACTCCCTGCTGTAAGCGTCAACAGAGAGTCGACCTTGAGTGAAACTACAGAACTCCTCACGTTTACGGTCCATGAGACCCTCCGGAATGTGATGTTCACGGAAAGCCTCGCTGAATTCAGCCCAAGTAGTGACGTGGCCCGCTGGGCGCATAGCTTCATAATTCTCCCACCAGAGACTGGCGGGGCCTTCGAGATGATATGCAGCAAAGGTGACCCTATCAGCCTCAGCTACGAGTGCAGAACGCAGTTTGTGAGTAATACTGCGAAGCCAGTCATCAGCGTCGAGAGGCTCGACGGAGTGGTGGAACGTGGGTGGATGTAACTTGATGAAATCACTGAGTGACACCAAGTTAGTCCTCTGATGGTGTGCTGTGTTCTGTTCAATACGCTCCAACAAACGGTTGGTCTCCCGCTTGTTTCTCTCAGCCTCTAGCATAACTTCTGCCAGAGAGGGAGGGTGAGGCAGATTTGTATCCCCAACTTTGCTGCCTTCGGCCTGCTCTGGGGGAGCAGGGTTGTTGCGGGTGTTGACCATCCTAGGAAAAACAAGACAATGGTTTAGTCCAACATGACAAGATTCCGACATAGAATGTAGAATGTAATGGACAACTCAGAATGCAAGATGATCATCCGTATGACATGGTAGATACAGAAACTACTTCTTTTATTCCATCATCATACACACCATACGAAGTTTAGTACAAGACCAACAAGTACTACTACAGTGAGAGGAGGATTACATATCATCGGAGGCATCCCAAGCTCCTATACATTATTTTTCCTACACCTCGGAATTACTACATGCTAAGTCATATTCCACAAGTCACGCAGGACGGTGGAAATACAACTATTACAATACCTAGTGGAACTACTACTATCTCAGTCATCTCCGTAGTAGTTCTCATAGAAGTCTCCTCCATAGCCTGGAAGTTCAACGTGAGCATCCGGAAACAAACGGTCCTGAGGAGCCTGTGGACCAAAAGGGCTAGGGTGAGGTCTTGGACCAACAAACGGTGGCCTGCGAGGACCACGAGGTGGGGTGATGCCTCCCACATCACGCCAATCCATCATGTCCGGCAGAGCAGACCTAACATGATACAGATCTCTCATATCCATGCATCCAGCTTGCACAGCCGGTGCCAACCGGGTCAAGGTGGCCCAATGATCGGCGCGGGTGTTGAAAAGCTCCATTCTCAAGGCCCGATTCTCTCGGTCCTTATCCTCGAGCAACTCAGCAGTGGTGCGAGTTAGTGAGTCCTCCTGGCTGGGGTCAGCATAGATAGCCCGGAGATAACCGTGCGCTCCAGGAAGTGAGGCCGGCATATACCGAAAGTCGGTGTTGCGAAGCAGGCCAGTCCTGACTCGCATGATGGTCATCATAGAATAAGCCGCATCTTGCACAACCATCTCAATAGTAACACCGAGCCCATAGGAACAGTGAAGAGCCTCAGTAGAACCAGGATAAGAGGGAAATATCCAGACGGTGCAAAGATACTGGCTTTGGTTAAAATCTCGAAACTGCTCTTCGACCGTGTATTCGGGATACCAACGGTAACCCGTCTCGATCATCACTCGGACTAACATGGCCGTATGACCGGTCACACCAATGCATCGGGTCAAGCGAACCACTTGATTTTGGTCGCGAGTGGCCATCTGAAAGCACAACCATAATGCAAAGGCATTAGAATTTCTAGCAAAATTTCGACAGCATAACGGCTGTAAATGCTCAAGAAGGGTTTGAAACATTTATCAAAAAATTGCATAGACACTCAACAATATCATATCAAGGTTCTGGGTTCAACTTATCAGCATAACAAGGTAGTAGAACTGAACTAGGCTTGTAGTCATCAAACCTATAAGGTACTACTGATTCGTAACACGTGAACCTGATAGAGAGAGAAGATCCTAATCCTTAAGCCCCGGTAGAAGAATGGACTGACTCAGATCAGAATGCCATGAGGTAAAGAAGTAAAAAGAGCCTTACGTACCATCCCACAATCAATTCCCATACATATAACTAAAGCATTTCTAGACTCAACATCGACTAGTTTGGCTTGGAGAACCTACAGGCAGTCCGACTCTGATACCAACGCTGTCAGGACCCCGACTCAATGTCACATCGATCTAGCATGTAACACCTCATATCACTTTGCGGCCTCACGCACGGTATTCCCACGGGTGTCGCCTTACCTTTGCCCGGGACCGTTTGCGCCTTTTGGCTCACGTATATGATGATCTCGCTAGCATCCATATGATAAGGAGCCCGGGCTGACATGACTAGTCGTAAACCCAAAGTGGCACAGACTTACAGGGACAGGCATCCATGACCCAGCATCGAACGTGTCGGTCATCAGCAACTGGGTCCGGGCTGTAGCACTCGGTTAGCAGGACTCCGGTAAACCGGGCTGTAGCGGGCTAACAAGGCTCCGGTACTCAATGCGTGACATTTCCCCGAAGGGACAGACACGGGAAAGAAGAAGGACACATGCCGGCCAGCCTAAGTGTTCCGGAGCAGTAGCAAGCTACCATGGCTCAATGGAAACACTAGGAGACATTTCCCGGTAAGAGAGGCTACTAAAGATAAACAACTAGATAGTCAGATCCCACACATACCAAGCATTTCAATCATACACACAATATGCTTGATATGTGCAAATACAACAAGGCATCACAACATGACTCTACGACACAAGTACTTTATTTAAAGGCTCAGAGAGCCATATATAACATACATACAAGTACGGGTCACACGACCCACATTCAAGTCATACCGTCATACAAACCAACAGCGGAAGTAACTTGTCTGAGTACAGACAACTAGTAAAATAAAAGAGGCTTGGAAAGCCTAGCTATACTACGTGGACCTTCACAAGCTCAGGATTACCACCTGGGCCTTAGTCTACTCGTCGATGTCAACGTCTACGAAGAACCCATCAGAAGGGGTTGCAGCGCCTTCTGTAAAATGTAAATTATAGCAACATGAGTACAAAGGTACCCAGCAAGACTTACGTCAGATCCTACATACATGCACATTATCAAGAAGGGTTGGTGGAGTTATTGCAGCAAGCCAGCTTTGACTCTTGGCTAAACTATCCTACGAGACTCCAACTTGAAATGGTTTTGCTCACACGAGTCCACTACTCACCACTTCAATACACCACCGAGGATCCACCTCCGTCATCCTACGGAAGAGCCATCCTCGACACTCACGCTTATCTTGAGAGTTTTAGTAGTATCCATTCACTGAAAAGAAGAAAGATGAGAGTTAATTAATATGTGTACATATGAAAACAATGAATGCACCAATTAGCTAGTCAGCACGGGCTTCACTAATATATATATACCTGGCCGGACTCGGTTTGGTCACCGGAGCCATCATGAACATAGCCCTCTTCTTGTGTCGGCATTAATGGGTCACTGGAGCCATCATAATCATAGCCTTCTTCACTACCCCGTCCTTCCTGACCATCGGTGTCGTTGAGAAACGATGCAACGACATCACTTCCTTGTGCCATTATGTCCCCCAACATCGCTTCTGTTGCTTCGTCACGGGGGTGCTCCATAGTTTCTGCAAATATTTACAACATGTCAATTATTATTCAAACATGATAGATGGATATATATTAGTGGCAAACATAGAACTAGCTAGCTAATCACAATAAGGAATCATATTAGTGGCCTCGACGCCGCTTCTCTTGGGTTTGGGGTGGCCTCGACAATGCTTCAAGGGTTTGGGGTGGCCTCGACACAACGCTTCAAGGGTTTGGGGTGGCCTTGACGATAACGGTAAATTTGGGTGGCCTCGAGAGAGTTTGTCGGGTAGGGGCACGGCGGGAGGGGGTAGGAGACCAACATCGTTTTTTCTCTAGGGTTTGGGTGTCCTCGAGAGTTCTAGTCGAGTGAGAGGTCCAGGGGGGTGCTCTCATGGTATAAGTTATCACGGTCGAGAGGGTGACCCTCGACCCTCTGCCCTAGTTCCCGACCATCGACCCTCTGCCCTAGTTCCCGACCCTCGACCATCTGCCCTAGTTCGCAGTAAAAAAAAGAAAAAAAAGAGGAGAAGAAGAAGGAATAGAGGAGTTCTTCTTCTTCCTCTTCTTACTTTTTTCCGACGTCCCCCCTCATGTAAATGCGGTGGAAACACTTTATGAAAATGCGATGGTGGCCGAGCTGGGCGGTTTTCTTTTCCTTCTTCATTTTCCTTCGTTTTTTCTTATATGTTTGTTTTTGTTTTCACTCTACATTTTCCTAATCATATAAATTAACTACACATATAAATAATCTATATATATGAACATATTTTTATGAATAAATATAATTACACATCTGAAATTTTCCTAATCTTAATACTAAACTAAACTAAAATAATCTATATATATGACAATATACATAAATTGACAAAAAAATACATTTATGAAAAAAAATACTATGAACATGTACACACATATATACACATACAAACACATATAGACAAAAAAATACAAAAAAATGTTATGTAAAATGCAGGGCAGGGGCAGCGGGGCGGCGCATGGCGGCCGCGCATGGCAGGGGCGCCGGCGCGGCGGCCACGCAGGACAGGGGCACAGGGGCGCGGGAGCAGGCTGTGCTCACAGGGGGCGGCGGCGATGACGAAGGCGAGCAGCCTGACGGCGGCGGTGGCGCCGGCGACTGCGAAGGCGAGCAGCCTGACAGTGTCGATGGCGGCGGCGACGGCAAGGTGGAGCAGGGGCATCGGGCAGCGACGGCTACGAGGAGGAGCAAGGGGCGTCGGGGGAGAAGTGGGGGATTTGGTCGAAACTGCTAAGTGCTGCTTATATAGCAAAGCCTTTAGTCCCGCTTGGTGGCACCAACCGGGACTAATGCACCCCTTTATTCCCGGTTGGTGCCACCAACCGGGACCAAAGGCCTCTTTTCAGGAGCCCAAAGGGTGGGAAGCAGAGGGCTTTGGTCCCGGTTGATGGCACCAACCGAGACTAAAGGGTGGGCATTGGTACCGGTTGGTGCCACGAACCGGTACCAATGCACCCCCTTTAGTCCACCAACCGGGACCAAAGGCCCCTGTGCTGCCCGCGTCGCGGCCAAAGTTTAGTCCCACCTCACTAGTTGAGAGGGGCGCGCAGTGGTTTATAAGCCCCACTGCCGCACCCCTCTCGAGCTCCTCTCCACTATACGCTTACGGGCCTACTTGCTACATCTATGCTTGTTGGGCCTTCTGGGCCTACTGCGGGCCTGAATCCTGGCCCATGGATGGGTTCCTAGTCGTATTCAGGCCGTGGTGGCCCAGTTGGTGGCAATTTTTTTATTTTTTCCAGTTTTTTTTGTTTTTTTTGCTATTATTTATTTTGTTTTGTTTCTACTTACAACAAAATACTTATTTATTTTATTTTATTTTGTTTGTAATTACTTATTAATTTTATTTTATGATAATTCTTTTTGCTATTAAAGTTTCTAACAAAAAAAGTTCTTTATGAAGATTCTTTTTGCTTTTAATGATTTTGAACAGAAAATACTTTGATAATTTTAGTTGCATCAATTTTATATAATTTTAGTTTCAATAATACTAGAGGTTGCTTATAATGTTTTGAATAGAAAATACTTTGATAATTTTAGTTTCATAAATTTTATTTATGTTATTAAACTTTATTTTTTTATTTTATTTTGTTTCTACTTATCTATTTTATTAAAGTTTATATTATTTTGTTTCAAATTACTTATTTTATTTTACTTTATTTTATTTCTGACTTCATTTGTTATTTTTCATGCATTTAGTGATTATTTTGAGCTATAAGACCATGAAATTGAAAAGCATTTGAAATGAACTCTGAAAATGTGCCAAGTTGGCATGGTATCATCATTTCACCCACATAGCATGTGCAATAAAGTACAGAGGCTTACGGCAAAAACTGGAAGCACTTCGTGTACAAAACAGACAATCTCCTTCAAAGTATTAGGGTTTCATACGGAAACTCGTCTGTAACAAAGGGATTTCATTATTTTGAACTTATTTGAACTTCATAGTTTTTCTGTGTTCAAAATACACCATTCAAAGCCACATCATCAATTTACAACCCTTTCCGACTTCATTTGTCATTTTTCATGCATTTACTGATTATTTTGAGCTATAAGACCATAAAATTGAAAAGCTTTTGAAATGAACTCTGAAAAGGTTCCAAGTTGGCATGGTATCATCATTTCACCCATATAGCATGTGCAAGAAAGTACAGAGGCTTACGGCAAAAACTGGATGCACTTCATGTACAAAACAGACAATTTCCTTCGAAGTATCAGGGTTTCATACGGAAACTCGTCTATTACAAAGGGATTTCATTTTTTTGAATTTGAACTCCATAGCTTTTCTGTGTTCAAAATGCACCATTCAAAGCCACATCATCAATTTACAACCCTTCCGACTTTATTTGTTATTTTTCATGTATTTACTGATTATTTTGAGCTATAAGACCATGAAATTGAAAAGCATTTGAAATGAACTCTGAAAAGGTTCCAAATTGGCATGGTATCATCATTTCACCCACATAGCATGTGCAAGAAAGTATAGAGGCTTACGGCAAAAACTGGATGCACTTCGTCTACAAAACAGACAATCTCCTTCGAAGTATCAGGGTTTCATACGGAAACTCGTCTGTTACAAAGGGATTTCATTTTTTTGAACTTATTTGAACTCCATAGTTTTTCTGTGTTCAAAATGCACCATTCAAATCCACATCATCAATTTACAACCCTTCCGACTTCATTTGTTATTTTTCATGCATTTACTGATTATTTTGAGCTATAAGACCATGAAATTGAAAAGCATTTGAAATGAACTCTGAAAAGGTTCCAAGTTGACATGGTATCATCATTTCACCCACATAGCATGTGCAAAAAAGTACAGAGGCTTACGGCAAAAATTGGATGCACTTCGTGTACAAAATAGACAATCTCCTTCGAAGTATCAGGATTTCATACAGAAACTCTTCTGTTACAAAGGAATTTCATTTTTTGAACTTATCTGAACTCCATAGTTTTTCTATGTTCAAAATGCACCATTCAAAGCCACATCATCAATTTACAACCCTTTCTGACTTCATTTGTTATTTTTCATGCATTTACTGATTATTTTGAGCTATAAGACGATGAAATTGAAAAGCATTTGAAATGAATTCTGAAAAGGTTCCAAGTTGGCATGGTATCATCATTTCATCCACATAGCATGTGCACGAAAGGACAGAGGCTTACGGCAAAAACTGGATGCACTTCGTGTACAAAACAGACAATCTCCTTCGAAGTATCAGGGTTTCATACGGAAACTCGTCTGTTACAAAGGGATTTCACCCACATAGCATGTGCAACATATAGCTCTCCGGGGCATCTAATTAAACCATACATTGAAATTATGAAAAACATTTATATGCAAAAACAAATGCGATCATAATCGCAACCAAGGTAACAATTGATCCAACTGCATAATGATACCAAGCCTCGGTATGAATGGCATATTTTCTAATCTTTCTAATCTTCAACCGCATTGCATCCATCTTGATTTTGCGATCATTGACGACATCCGTAACATGCAACTCCAATATCATCTTCTCCTCCTCAATTTTTCTTATTTTTGGCTTCAAGTAATTGTTTTCTTCTTCAACTAAATTTAACCTCTCGACAATAGGGTCAGTTGGAATTTACGGTTCAACCACCTCCTAGATAAATAAAATCTATGTCACGTTTGTCGGCATAATTGTCATAAACAATAACGAACCAAATAGTTATCAAAAGACAATATATATACCACATCCGAATCATAGACAGGACGAGGGCCGACGGGGGCGGATACCAAAACCATCGCACTGTATAATAACAAGAAATAATAAAAGTAAGAAAATTAGACAAGTATCTATCTGAAGTAAGAAAATTTTTTCTTTCAGAAAGAAGATAAGAACAAGAGGCTCACCACGATGGTGCCGGTGATGAGATCGGCGCGGGCGATCGACGGCGGTGAAGACGGGGACAGGACGTGACGGACTGCTAAACCTAGACAAATCTCGGGGAAAATGGAACTCGAAGGTCGAGTCTCGAGAGGAGAATGATTAACTAGCGTGGCTCGGACATTTCATCGAACACGTCATGTGCATAGGAGGTGAGCTAGAGCACCCAAATGCCCTCCCCTCGCCGGCCAGAAAAAACAGAGTGCTCTGCTGCGGCGATGGGTATATATAGGCAACCTATTCGTCCCGGTTCGTGGCATGAACCGGGACTAAATCCCGGTACCAATGGCTGTGGGCCAAGAACGCGGCCTATTGGTCCCGGTTCGTGCATAGAATCGGGACAAATAGGTCCAGACGAATTGGGACCAATGCCCACGAGGCCCCGGCCGCCCCATGGGCTCATGAACCGGGTCTAATGCCCCCATTGGTCCCGGTTCATGAAGAACCGGGACTAATGGGCAGGCCAGGCCCGAACCAAAGCCTTGTTTTCTACTAGTGTGTGTGCACGGAATGGGTCATTGTCTTACCACCCTTTCCTCAGACCCGCCATCGTTCCATGGTTTGTCATTGCAAGACCATCAGGGTCAGTGATCAGGGTAACGCCTTGATGCATGTGAGTGCAAGCGTGAGCTCTACATGTAGATCATTCAATCCTTATATGAAGTGCAACAATTGCCAATACAATGCAAGAATTCAGTCGGTCCAAACATCACTTTGCCGGAACGTAATAGTCTGATTAGACCGGGCAAAAATTTCTTTTGCAGTGGCAAGCTATTATGATTAAATACATGTACATTTTTTTCTACATAAACCTTTATATTTAAATCCATGAATATTTTTTAATAAATGTTTTGTCATGATTTATTTAATAATATGCGGAAGGCATATATTCACTTTAAGAAAAATAAATTTATTAACAAGTCATGATAATGGCCAGTCTGTTTATGTTTCCTTCAGGTGTCAACGGCATTCAATCTAGCTTAAAGTAGGAGCTAGGTCCTCCCGCTCTCGCCAGCCATTTACTTTCTTCCATGTTTATTAACTATATGAGGTACTTCCAGCAGGTGTTTGCAACACCTCCTATGGCGAGACGTGAAGCAATGCATGCTCGACACATGCCACGTGGAGGTTGATTGTGGAATCTAGAAACCAAGTGAGTTGTTTTGGACGTACTTCCTCCATTTCTTTTTACTATGTTTGACTTAAGACAAATTTTATACGTGGACTAAAAAAATGGAAGGAGTACTTACATTGAAACTAGAGTATGTGATTATGTGAGGCACAAAAAGGTATAACCTAGATTGGTACACAAGTCCCAAATGTATTTTGAATCTAATTTTGATCGCCAATTTAACTATGAGTTATAGAACCTATAAAGTAACACCGTTAGATTTGCATTTCAAAAATGTTTTCAACGGTATATGTTTGAGGAACATAGCTTACATTTTCTTGGTTAAATCGGTGGTCAAAGTTAGACTCAAAATACCGTTTCAAATAAATAATAGCGTGTTGATTTAGCATTTCTTATAAAAGAAACTTATATTATGACAAAGCAGCAATGCAAAAACGGATGGTTCCCGTACCTTTTCATGACATGTTAATTGTTTTCCTACCGCGTCGATTGAAATTTGACATATGTGAATTGTTACTTGACCATGGAGGCTTCATATTCGTGTGGTTCATGTAGTGTTCTGCCCTAAACAAGAAAGGTTACAACTTTAGGAAACAAATAATTTCCCATGAAATTTCATTTGAGAGTTGTGATGTCCGTATAAGAAAATAATACCATTACTATTTTTTTTTGAAAAGGAGGAATACCCCGGCCTCTGCATCTGAGAGATGCATGCATCCACTTTATTAATTATACACAAAAGACCTTACAAAGAAATACAGCAGTAAGCCTGAAGCCACCATCTAGGTAACATCTGTTGCTACTCATATCCAGATGATGAAGGGATGCTGATAGTCCGGCCCTAATACCAAATAGACCTCGCAGTCAAGTCTAACATCTAAGACCTAAGGCCCCAACCAAGCCACATGCTGGGAATTGGGCACACCGGTCCGGCGCCCTCTCAGAGGCCGCCACCGCCAATTGCCACCACTCGATCTTCAAAGTTGTACTAACGCATCAATCTTGCCCGGTCTAGCTGTCATCGATGCCACCACAATGCCAGACAACGCCACCATCCTGCGCTCGTCCATCAACACACGCTCAACAGCGAGACCCCGCTGCTCCATGCCGTTGAGACCCGCCGTTGTCGACGTGTCAGATGCAACGCCGCTCCTCCTTCACGAACACAACCTGCTGCCACTGGTCCCACCCCCTCCATCTGTAGTTCCTCTGTACTCCCAACCGAGCCCTAGTGCCCCTGACGACACCTCCAGGAAGGTCAGGACCCGAACAGCGCCGCTGCCGCCAAATCCGGAGGGGATTGAAGGTTTTCACCCGACTGGGGATCGGGGTGGGTAGATTAGGCCATCAGCTGCGCCTTCATGAAGGAAAGCGGCGCCCATGGGCGTGGCCGCCGCCGGGCCGGCCAGACCGGCCAAGGTCCCCTCCCCCCAAGTACACCACCAGGGCTTACCATCACTGGAGCCTATGGCCGCAAACCATCGGGACGATGAGAGAGGCAACAGGAGAAAGGGGAACCTCCAGATCTGACGCAACGGAGCACCGCGCCACGGCCGGACTCTACCAGCGACCCGCCGCCCGCGTGGGTGAGCATGCTGGCCAGCATCGCCTGCAGATGTCCCCAGCCGCTGGATGCCGCCGCCTCGCCGATAGGGCCGCCACCCAAGGATCCGCATGCCACCGATGCGATACTCCGGCCCGCAGGCCGACGGGATCAATCCGGAAGCCGAGATCCCCGCCGCCACCTTCCCCGGCGCCCACATGGGCTTTGCCCGCGGCCGTCTCTGTTGGCGGCGAGGGAGGGAAGGAGGATGAGGGGAGGCGGCACAACGAAGATCTGGTCGCCCCTGAGTCGCCCGAGGGACGATGCAAGGGCCGCGTCTGTTACGCGAGGTCAGCCTTACCATTACTCACGAACATTTATTTAGTTAGTTGTAGCTGAATGGGTAAATTAAGAATATAGTTCGCACTAACTAATTGAATACAAGGGTGAATATTGGATGGCTGACTCCTGTTCAAACCAAGACACAAGTAACACTCGTTTGATCCACTTGGTGAGCTGCCCCACGAGAAACAAGAGTTGAGAGAAACGTAGGAGTTCATGGAGGCCTCACCTCACATGCAAAAGACACACGCCGAAACCACGACAAGTTGCTATATGTCTCGACTAGCTCTAGTACGTGCCCCATACAATATTTTGTAAGTTTGGTTGGAAGCGTTGAACCCTTTGATCTCGGACCGCATGTATATATATATATTGGCAATGCCTTGAAGTACAAGAAGAGATCAAGGAAGATCTCAAGGAGGAGTTCGGTACAAAGGAAACCGAGAAGGAGAAGAAGAGATAGAGATAGATTACAGTTTGAATGAAAAACATATCTCTATCCTATACATATATTCTAACACCCCCCTCAATCTAAACCTCATGAACTTTGGCCAAGGTTAAGATTGTATTTGAACTCCTCCAACCTCCTCATAGTAAGAGGCTTGGTGAAACCATCAGCAAGTTGATCTCCAGTAGGAATGAACTGAATGTCAAAAAGCTTTCTAGCTACTCTTTCTCTGACAAAATGGAAATCAACTTCAATATGCTTTGTGCGTGCATGAAAAACAGGATTAGCTGACAGATAGGTTGCACCAATATTATCACACCATAGTCTGGCAGCTTTTGGAGTTTTAATTCCAAGTTCATAAAGTAGTGTTTGTATCCACATTACTTCAGCTGTGGCATTTGCCAAAGCTTTGTATTCAGCCTCTGTGCTTGATCTAGAAACTGTAGCCTGCTTTCTTGCACTCCATGACACAAGATTGGATCCCAGAAATATAGCAAATCCACCAGTTGACCTTCTATCATCAATACATCCTGCCCAGTCTGCATCAGAGTAGGCAGTAACAACCATAGAAGAGGACTTGGTAATTTGAAGTCCAAGCCCTTCTGAAAACTTAAGATACCTCAAAATTCTCTTAACTGCAGTCCAATGAGTAGTGCTAGGAGCATGCAAATACTGACATACCTTGTTGACAGCATAAGAAATATTAGGACGTGTAAGTGTCAGATATTGCAAAGCACCTACAACACTTCTGTAATTTGTTGCATCCTCTGATCCAAGTGACTCTCCACTTTCAACAGAAAGTTTTTCAGACGTCGAGATGGATGTACTCACAGGTTTACATTTTTCTAAACCTACTCTTCTGAGTATATTAGCTGTGTATTTTTCCTGTGTCAAGAATATACCATCTCTTATCTGTTTGACCTCAATGCCAAGAAAATAATGAAGGTCTCCCAAGTCCTTAAGGACAAATTCCAACTTAAGATCTTTAAGCAAGCAAGTAGTGGCACTTGAACTCGAACTAGCAACAATAATATCATCAACATAGACTAGCACAAAGATAGTGACATTTCCTTTATCGTAAAAGAACAAGGATGTATCTGCCTTGGACGGTACAAATCCAAGTTGTTGTAGTTGCATGCTCAACCGTGAATACCAAGCTCTTGGAGCTTGTTTTAAACCATATAGAGCTTTATCCAATTTACAAACATAATTTGGTGTACCTTTGTTTTCATAACCTGGTGGCTGCCGCATGAAAACCTCTTCCTCAAGAACACCATGAAGAAACGCGTTCTGGACATCTAGCTATCTTAAGCTCCAACCTCTGGAAACAGCAATAGACAAGACAAGTCGAATGGTGGCTGATTTGACAACTGGACTAAAAGTATCCTCATAATCAATCCCAAACATTTGCTTAAAACCTTTAGCAACTAATCTGGCCTTGTACCTGTCTATACTTCCATCTGACTTTCTTTTTATCTTGTATACCCATTTACAATCAATGACATTCATTCCACTTTTTGATGGTACTAGATGCCATGTTTTATTTTTCGTAAGTGCATCATACTCACTATCCATAGCCTCTTTCCAATTTTTGTGAGCAAGGGCATCAACAAGATTAACTGGTTCTCCAGTAGTAGTGAGAAAAGCTCATTTTTTATCATACCTGATAGTACCATCTTTGTATTCTTTTTCCTTAGTAATACCTGATTCAGACCTCGTGTGACGCCGTGGAATTATCGGTGTAGAAATTGCCATAGAAGATCCAGCCATCTGATCTTGCTCAGGCACCACGGGATCGCGTGCCGAATCTCCAGCAGACGATATCGGCCTCGGGATCGAGCCGCCAGTCGAAGCACGCCGCATGGCTCCCGCTGTGTCGCCCACTGAGCCCGTGCGCGTCGGAGCCCGTGGGCTGGGCCCAGCGGCTGTCGGCTGGTCGGCCACCCTCGCAGGCCGTGGAGTTGTGGCGAGCAAGGAGTCGCCCCCGCCTGGGCTGGTGGGCTCCACGCTGTCGCTGTCGGCCACCGAACCACAAGCCGCGTCCTCGCGCTGGGAGAGATCCTCCTCGGATCGGGCGCCAATGATTGCGCTGACGCCAGGATCGTCCTGGGATCGCGCGCCGGATCTGCTGCTGCTGGCGGGATCCTCCTCGGGGCCAGCGACGGATGCGTTGGCTGTTTCTGTGCACATAAAATCACGAAATGCACCTGTACAAACATCATCAGAGGCAAAATTTTCTGTGGATTTTTCCACATGGTCAGCTTTAGTTAATTCACCCCCGTGATCAGAGATTGTGTCAAGGTCCGGAAGGAGTGCTATTTCAGCATGGAGAAGCACGCCTGCATTGGGATGGAGTTTGGCAAATGGAAAGAGAGTTTCATCAAAAACTACATCTCGAGAAATATATATACGTCCAGTTGAAATTTCTAGGCACTTGTATCCCTCGTGAAGATTACTATAGCCTAGAAAAACACATTGAGTGAAGCGGAATTCAAGCTTATGATGATTATATGGACGTAAATTTGGATAGCAAGCACACCCAAATATTTTGAGAGAGTTGTAGTCAGGTTTTTGATGATAGTGGCGTTCCAATGGAGTAGAGTTGCCAATAACCTTGCTTGGAAGACGATTAATGAGATATGTGGCTGTATGAAACGCTTCATCCCAATATTTTAGTGGCATAGACGCATGAGCAAGGAGTGAGAGAACAACTTCAACAATGTGACGGTGTTTGCGCTCGGTAGAACCGTTCTGTTGATGAGCATGTGGGCAGGAAACATGATGTTGAATGCCTATGCTACGGAAAAAGGAGTTGAGTTTTTCGTACTCCCCTCCCCAGTCACTTTGAACTGTGAGAATTTTCCTATTAAAGTGCCTTTCAACAAGTTTTTGAAACTCTTGGAAGATAGAAAAGACTTCAGATTTATACTTGAGTAAATAAATCCAAGTAAACTTGCTATAATCGTCAATAAAACTAACATAATATTTATTTCTTCCAAAAGAATCTCTTGCATGACCCCACACATCACTGAAAATAAGGTCTAAAGGAGCATGAGACACACTCTTTGACTTGGGATAAGGAAGTTGGTGGCTCTTGGCACACTGACAAGCTTCACACACTGACTCATTATTTTGACTATGTGACAAAGAAAGTTTGTCTTTATTGACTACTTGTTTAACTATGATCGATGATGGATGTCCTAACCTTTGATGCCACCTTTCCAAAGAGGGTTTGATGGCAGAATAAACTTGACAACTCTTGCGACTAAGTGCTCTAGATGTGATGGGGTAGAGCCCTCCAATGCATCTATCGTGATGAAGAAGTTCCCTCGTTGCCCGGTCCTTTATAAAAAAGTAACGAGGGTGAGTTTCAAAGAAGACATTATTATCATTAGCTAGATGAGACATAGAGGCAAGGTTTTTGTCAGCTTGTGGGACATGAAGAACATCCTTAAGAACTAGATCACGTTTGAGATTAGGGGAATTAATGTAAGCTTGTCCAATGTGACAAATATCCATACCTCCACCACTAGCCACGGTGTGAATCTGGTCGCCGCCGTGGTACCTCTCTCTGAGCGCAAGTTGCTCTAACTCGCTGGTGACATGATCTGTTGTACCCGAGTCCACGTACCAAACACCGTCTCCTCCTCCTCCTCCTTCTTCACGGATGGCTGCAGCAACGTGACGAGAGTCGGGGATGAAGTCTTCATCGAATCTGTGCCAGCAGTCCAAGACCTCATGGCCCGGCTTCTTGCACAGTTGACAACGAGGGCGACGATTTGAGGACGTGCGACGACTGTTATTGTTGTTGAAGCCGCCGCCTCCCGTGTTGTGGTTGAAGGCGCCGCCTCCTGAGTTGCTGCCACCACCAGAGCGAGCGTCCTCGCCCTGGTAGTTGCCACGACCACGGCCGCCGCCGCTAGAGTTGCGGCTCTGGCCCTGGTGACCGCGTCCACGACCGCCCCCACGAGCCGCCGAGTTGACAGAAGATTGCCTGATGTTGGTGCCGTGGAGAAGAGTGAGGCGAGCATCGAAGCTCAAGAGCTGGCTGTATAGCTCCTGAACCGAAACTGGCTCAACCCTAGCAGACAGAGCGGACACGACTAGATTGTAATCCAGGTCGAGGCCAGCCATGATCTTGGAGACGATCTCGGGGTCGGGAAGAGGAACTCCGGTGCAGCACGCGATCTCATCTGTAAGAGTTCTGATTTTGCCAAGATATTCAGCCATGGACATGTTACCTTTCTTTAGGTTTGTGAGCTCGATGCGGGTGTTGATGGCCTGACTCTGGCTCTGGGCGGCGAACATGGCGCTGATGGCGCTCCATACTTCAGCCGGCGTTTGGAGCGTGGCAACTTGGGCGAGGATCTCACGGGACAGAGACCCCATCAAGTACCCCTGGAGTTGCTGCTGCTGCGCGTACCAGAGGGTTCGGGCAAAGTTAGCGATCTGCTCTTCTTTACCTTCTTTGGTGATGGTGAGGGTGGCCGGTGGTTCCGGACTCTTCCCGTCAAGGTGGTGCTCCATCTGTGCGCGTGATCTGCGGGAGCACGACGGCCTTCCATAGAAGGAAGTTTCCCCTTGATAGCTTCTCTTGTGGTGGCGGTCCGAGAGGAACAGAGCTACTGCTAGATGATGGTGCGAAGGTGGACGACATGGAGGTGGAAAGCGCGTTCATGGTGGAAGATAGGGCTGCGGAGGAAGACATGATCTCGGCCGCGGGGTAGGTAGCTAGATGCGATCTTCGATCTAAGAGGAAGATGCTCTGATTACCATGTAAGTTTGGTTGGAAGCATTGAACCCTTTGGTCTCAGGCCGCATGTGTATATATATTGGCAATGCCTTGAAGTACAAGAAGAGATCAAGGAAGATCTCAAGGAGGAGTTCGGTACAAAGGAAACCGAGAAGGAGAAGAAGAGATAGAGATAGATTACAGTTTGAATGAAAAACATATCTCTATCCTATACATATATTCTAACATATTTAACAAACCTTATTCCTTGAACACAATAGACTTGGTGTGGGTACCGGGACCACATCAGATCATATGTGTGTGGTATCAAGTGTACGTATTACTTATAAATGCTTGTTTAGTGTTCAAAAAGGAGGGATGATCCAGTTACATTCTATTTGAGCTGGCTAATTGAGTGTAGGTGTTAATCTGGCTCACCAACTCATTTCCTTACTTTATCTCAACATGTGCAACAACTTCTTCTCACTGTCTTGTGTCGGATTGCATTAATAACTACAATATAAGTGGCTACATATAAAGCTAACAGGTAGTGTTGGATTCCGTAGGCCAAGAGAAGAACCACCAAAGCCACACAACAGTACACTATGAGTGGAATGCCGAGAATAAGGGCGGTGCAAAGTGTAAGCATGGGAGTGGAAGGTGTCGGTAAGATGTTGGCCACCAGCTGTTCATGTCCAGGCCGAGCGCATAGATCAAACACGTTGGCTGAGACCTCTTGGATAAGAAATATGATCATGAATTGCATGTCACACGTGCCATGTATCAGTGGAAGCCTCACCTCACCTGCGATAGGCAATAGTCAAATATCGGCAAGGTCTCTGGTTGCTACTCGCAAATTCAGGCCGAGTTGTCTGTCTCATTGTATGTACTAGCTTGAGGTGCACGCTAGGCAGCTAGCAAACTACGACTCTACAACCTGACGATATTCAAGCAGCGACGGGTTAAGTAGCAGTGGAACTGCCGGCGACGAAGGAAGATGGATTGTGACAAAACGCAGGTGATGTCACCATTGTAGGGCGGCAATCATCTCGACGTAGAAAATGCCACATTGGTGCGCTTGCACGACTATCCTTCGCCTGGTGGCTGCCTATGTTACCAGACCGATAAATATAGACCACGGTTCCTTGGACACATGGTGGCATATCCTAGAATGCTCTCAATCGTGATAGTCTGATGGTTGTCGTAATACAAAATGGATGCTACCAGTATTGAACTAGTAGCAACAGATGAAGAAGAATAAAAAAAAAATGAAACCAAGATAGTCAATGAGTCTCCACAAACGCGAGTGTGAGCTCAATCAAACGTCTTCCATGCAAGAGTGTTCACCCTGTCATGTCTAGGCACGTGGAAAAATCACCACTAGGTGTGTTTAACTTACTTGAACCTTCCATGGTGCAGGTAGGCGAAATTCTTTGTCCCCAGGAGCCAAGCAATGCAACTCACTTGTGAGAAATGGATGTGAAATCCCCAGGAGCCATACATTTTAAACCTGTGTCGATTGTTTTCCTAGTGTTATAAATGTCAACCGAAAATTTGACACATGTACTATTTCTTACTTTTTGTTGTGATGTCACGCGATTCCTTACTCGACTCTGGAGACGACATGATGTTAATTTATTTGTGTGACTCATATGGTACGCTGCCGTATGTTTTTTCCTTCAATTAAGGACAATTTAATTTCATCGATTTATCGAGATGACACAACTGCACCGGGCTAGATGATAAAGGGCATCTTCATTCAATCAAGATATTTAGATTATTCAATCGATACTTTATTTTGGAGTGAAATGCGCCACTAGTCCATGAACTCGAACTGATTGTACACTTCAGGCTAACAACTGAAGAAGTGATCGGTTTCAGTCCGCAAACTCGTTGATTTGATCAAATAAATCCAAAACCTGCCTGACTAAGAAAAAACCGGCCACGTGGATGCCATGTCATCATTCCTTTGACTGCTAGTCAATTCACTATTCTTTACAGGGGTCTATCTGCAAATTGACCAGTTTTTTTGTCACAAACCATGGTAAGGGCGTTTGGAGAGAAAAAAATATTACAAAATTGCGGTGGCCTGGACTTGAACCTTGAGTACGAATAGGCAATGCCTCACTGACCACTGTAATAACACAAAGTTTACACAGTAATTTGTAGGCCAGCATATATATTTTGACGTAGAATCAAGAGAGAGAAAAATCAAGCGCTCCCATCCCATCATTTTTCAATCAAGGGACCTCTTCCCTTATGTTTCGCTTGACTGTTGCCTTGTTTGTCGCCAGATCATAGCGTTTGCTAAACAACAAGGTGGGGGTCATTGTCGAACTAAATGTTAGGAGCATGAACACATATGTAAATTTGGCAAACCTGGTGTGGTCGGTGAGGCAATGCATATTCCATACGGTCAAGGTTCAAGCTCTATGAAAAACATTTTTTTCAATACTTTTACACTCTAAACAACATGAACATGGTTTATGAGAAAAAAAATCACTTTTCAAATAGACCCCTGTAAAGAATAGTGAATTCACGAGCAGTCAAAGGAATGATGACATGGCATCCACGTGACCAGTTTTTTCCCAGTCGGGCTGGTTTTGGCCTTATATGATCAAATCAACGAGTTTACAGACTAAATCAGATCACTTCTCGAGTTGTTCGCCTAAAGTGTGTAATCAATTTGAGATCATGGACTAGTGGCGCATTTCACTCTTTATTTTGGGTGATTCATATGTAAGAGGAAGTGGAAGAGTGGTATGGATGGAGCTATGCAGATAGAGTTTTGTGTCTCGCAGGAACCTCACTACATCAGGATCTTTCATAGTAGACTCTATGTACCATATGCTCATGCATTCTGAGGTACCAGTGAGTAATAACAAGAAAATTTGAAAGTCCAAGATTCCAGTAAAAGTGAAAATCTTCTTGTGATATCTTTGTAGGGGAGTTGTATTAACGAAAGAAAACCTCGCACGGTACAACTGGCCAGGGAGTAAGAAGTGTTGTTTTTGCACTCATGATGAGACAATCAAACACCTCCTTTTCCAATGCAAGTTTGCACGTTCTACGTGGCCAGTCATCCAAAAAACGTCAAATTTGTATCCGCCAACAAGTGTTGCCAATATTTTTGGTCATTGATTGGATGGTATTTCACATAGGTTCAAAACGCTAATAAGGGTGGGAGCGTATGCCTTAATTTGGTCGCTTTGGCTATGTAGAAATGATTTGATTTTTAATAACACAAATGCTTCTCCTCTGTAGGTTATTTTCCGGTGTATGCACTCAGTACGTATGTGGTCTATTCTACAATGATCAGAGTACCAACCGTAGTTGAAGGCATTGTGTACGCGTTTGGAGTAGGTGGCTATGGAGGTTTTTTCCCAAGATGGATGGTAGCATAACCTACGGATTGATCCACCACCTCCTTTGACATGGGCATAATATCGGTCTATAGGACTTTACTATTGCCGATTTATCGGTTTTATTTCTTGAATTTTCATCAGAATTTTGAATTTGGTTGTGTGCATCTTAATTATGTAGGGGCTGGGTGTTACTCATAATGCTTTGTATCCGCTTGATGCTACATTTTGAGATAATAAAATTGCCCTTTATCGAAAAAATACACATAGAGTTTGATCCGAGGGAAATGCAGGAAATGTTGGATAAGGAGAAAGCAAAGAGGGAGCAAGGAATAAGCACACAAGAAGAGAAAGTGAAAGCCATACAATAAGGAATTACCAAAATAATAGTATATTTTGCAAAGAAAATAGTTCCATTTTACAAAGATAACAAAGAAGGGACCGAGGAAGAGAAGTCTAATGTATATTTTTCCCAACCGTGTGCCACAAAGTTGACATCGCATACATTTTTTTGGCCGCGTGCTTTGAGGCACTCCCATCGCAAACCAAGGTGGGACAACGGTTTTCCATACCTTGTGCGACGGGCTATTTTGACCAATCTGTACTATTCTATTACTGCTTCTTGCCAACTTGATTCTTTGGTGTGTGCACATTAGTGTTGCCATGTTGGTTGTTTGTGTTCTAGCAGTGCTGAGGTTGGGTGTGTGCTCATTACGCGTATATCCCCATGATGGTACATTATGAGCCAAAAATACCCTTTTCAAAAAGAGCAATTAAATCAATCCTAAACTCTAATAATTATGGTTGTAACAACTTGGTAGTATTAGGGTCGTGACAAGGCATGATAGAAGAGGTGACCGGTGGCTATGGGTTGTTTGTCTCTTGGGTCACTCTAGGTGCAACATAAGAGTTTGTTGTATTTACTTGAGAAAGAATCAACTCACAATTTTTTAATAAGAAATAGTTATATGATGGTACGAATGAGCTTTGCAGCTCAATCTTGGGCACTCTCTGAACATAAGGTAGCATGTCTGACAACTGATTGCTCATACTCAATGTTTATGCATTTTCTACAGTGTTGGAGTTATGCAAAGGAAGGAACCAGCAAGGATGTTCGTATTTTCATCCTGCTTCCTTGTGTGATAAGAATTGTCAAGCTTCATACAAGTGCCAACACCATGAGGAGTAGGTGAGTTTAGTAGCAAGTTTGTTTTTAGATATGATCGTAAGATGCAATCCCGAGTATGCATCATTTTATTGTTTGGTTTCTTTCTTATATTAGTTGAACCTTATATACCGCTTTTCAGAAGCTAAACATTTTAATAAACCATATCTGATATCTAAAAAATATTGTGCATTGAAGGCAACAATCTTAGTACCAACATGTACCAGTATCACATTGAGCCGATGGGTTTATTATTGTCAATCGACTATTTCAATGCTCAATTCAAATAAAGGATCCCGTGATCTCTTAAATTTTGTGGAGGTACAAATATACATCTAGATCATCCCAAACAGAAAATGTGTTCTATCATTGTTCTAAAAATCCCTATCTAGTTTTGTTAAGTTTGTGTATAGAAATGTGCCGACTCCAGTTATGTGGGGTAGTTGATGCTAATATCGATGAGATTTTAGATCTTCCAGGTAGGAAGGGAGGCAGTGGAGAAGTGTTGGACATTCTTGAAAAATTAATGTCCCTCTTTGAGGATCCAGACTATCCTCCGACATGTCACGTACGGGATGCGCTAAATGAAGAATTCGGACATGCAAAGTCAATTGGGTTGAAATAGTGCAAGATTTCAATGAAGTCGATGATTTGCTACTAAACCCGAAAAGGAGATTTTCCACAACAGTTTGCTAGGACTTGACCAAAGTGTATTGTGTGTACAAAAGCCACAACCTTCTTTTGCACCAACCGGTTCGTCTACTATACTCTTTAGAATTTTCACTGTGCCGAGTGAGGATATACCAATGTGATTGTCTCATACTCCCAATCCAGACATAACTAGGAGCAGTGTGTATGAATCTCATGAATTGAATACGACACTTGGTGTGGATATCCAAATCAAATCGGATCATATGTGTTTACTTCTTTGTATACACACTATTTATGACCACCTGCTTTTATGTTCAGTTTGACTAGTAGAGCTGATAGACAACACGACAAGATGGTGCACTGGTGCACTCTACTTGGCTTCAATACTTACTGCATATGTCAATGTGGCTCACTCACTCATTTGCTCACATTCGGTTCGACGGGTGCAACAATATCCTCTCCATTTTGTGATCTAATGTAACATTGGCCGCTACATATAAAGCTCCTAGCTAGTGAAGGATCCAGAGGCCAAGAGAAGAAGAACAATGCAACAAAACTAAGGTGAGGTGCCGAGGGCAAAAGTAGTGTATAGTGTAAGCATGAGTGTGGGAGGTGTCGATAAAATGTTTGCCACCTAATCCATATCTTCTAGCTGACTACATATAAGCCATAGGCTTAGTGAAACCGCTGGAGAAGTCGTTTGAGGTGGCTCCATAGATGACATAGGTGTTGAGCTTCCCAATGAAGCTTCAAGTACTTGGACACCATGTCCTGTGAGAAGTCTAAGGGGTTCTGCGCAAAAAAGCTTCCCAATGAAGGTTCGGACTGGATTTGTCTTTTTGATCTTGGTGATTTTTGCCACTCCATATCTGCATCCATAGAAGGTAAAACGATCAAGATTCTAACTAATACTCATGCTAAATGTACAAGTGAAAAATGTACTCAAAAAATTAATCCTTACAGATAAATGTGAAAAATTGCTATTATTTCAAATATTTCACAAATTCATACATACATTGACGAACATAATTTAACTTATATATTCCACATACTTGTGTCATATATGATTTATCACATTTCACATTTTCAAAACATTAGAAAAGTTCGGCAACGTAGCTAAAAAAATATGTTTCCCATTGCTTCTATAATTCACTTTTCACATTTCACAATATCAAACATAGCAATAATGTGGCAAAGTAACTCAAAAAAAAATGTTTCACATAGATGTGCAGTAAAAACATTACAGTTTTCCACATTTCACAATGTCAAACATACCAATAATGCAGCAAATTTTTTTTTGACGAAAATGCTGCTGTGCAGCTTTTCATTGAATATGAGAGAGGGAAGACAACGTCTGTTAGTTACAAAATTTGCACGAAATGTGCATCACCGCATTCCTATCCTAATGTCTAGTCTGGTTCTAGAGGTCTATGCAGCAGGTTGTTGATCTTGTTACGGCTGGCTATCGTCCAAGTGTCGATGTCTTCAATCAGGCGATGGAAGACCTGAACCCCCGTCGAGAACTTGTTATCAAAGATCCGCGCATTTCGCTCTTTCCATGTCGTCCACCAGACCAACTGCACCAGCGAGCTCCATCCACGTCTATGGTCCCTCGGCACCCTGGACCGACTTTGATCCCACCATTCTAGAAGATTTGTCGCGGTTGCGGATGGTGCCAGCGTCGCCGGTAGACCGCACCGGCTTAGCACCCTCTGCCAAAGCTCCGTGGTGAAGGAGCATGAGGCGAGCAGGTGGAATACGCTCTCCGGCGTCCTCTGGCAGAGACTGCATGATGCATTATGTGGCCATCCTCGTTTGGCCAGGTTGTCGGCGGTGAGGCATCGATTTAGCACCGCAAGCCAGGAGAATATTTTGCACTTCATGGGTGCGTCGGCCTTCCAGATGATCTGTTTGAATTCAGTCCATGTCGATCCCTCGAATTGAATCGCATACGCTGATGCCGACGTGAATCGTCCATCAGCCGTCCATTTCCATTCCACCCAGTCCGGCTCGTCAGTCAGCACCACATGTTGCAGTTGCACCCAGAGTGTGGTGAACTCCTGGATGGCCTGGCCTGAGGGGTTTGCTTTGATATGTCTTGTCCATCTTGCATCACCGATTGCTTCTGCCACCGTGAGCTTCTTTCTTGTGCAGTGTTTGTAGAGCTCGGGGAGGCAAATGTTCAGACTTGCACTTAGGAGCCAAGGTTCCGTCCAAAAGCTTATCTTCTTGCCGTTTCCAAGATGGAGTTTCAGTGATGCATTGAAGAGTGCCCTTACACGCTCATCCGCGGGCAATGGCAAGCCCAGCCATGGCTTTTCAGGTTCGGTCCATGTTTGCCAAAGCCATCTCATTCTAAGCATTGTGCTCTGTGCCTCAATATTGGTGATGTCGAGCCCTTCGAGCTCTCGCGGTCTGCATACGGCCCTCCAGTTTACCAAACATTTCCCGCCCGGGGCGACCTCTTTGCTCTCCCAAAGGAATCCTCTTCGGACCTTATCAACAGCTTTACGTAGCCAGACTGGAGGGTCGATGGCGATCATTTGGAAGACAAGCATGGCCGAGAGGACCTGTTGCACTAGGCTCAGCCGGGCGTCCATGGAGAAGTGAGCTAATTTCCATCCCTTCATCTTGCGTAGACCTTGTCCAGCGCCGGTTGCCAGTCAGCTCTAGTGATCCTGCTGTCAGAGAGAGGCATGCCCAGGTATGTGCAAGGAAAGTGCTTGATCGGACAGCCCAGCTCCCCGGCAATTGCTTCCATATCTATCCCTCCGCAGCAGATAGGTGTTAATGAGCTCTTTCCATAGTTCGTACGCAATCTTGAAGCTGTACCAAAAGCGTCTAGCATATCCTGAACAACCTTCATCTCTTGGATGTCTGGGTTTATGAATATAATTGCATCGTCGGTGTATAGGGATGTTCTGTAGGCCAATCTCTGGTTGCCAATGGGCTTTAGAATCCCTACTTGAGATGATTTGGCGAACATTGTTGCCATGCAGTCCAGGACGATGACGAAGAGGAGCGGTGATAATGGGTCGCCTTGGCGCAAGCGGTCGAACAATTAGATGTCGCACAGCTCCGCCCCTTAAATACTGCAATGATGATTCTGCTCCCAAAGCGAGAAGATGCTGCTAGGCCAAGGGATTTCAGACCAATATGCCTCGTTGATAGTTTCACCAAGCTTTTTGCGAAGATTTTGGCTAGCCGCTTGCGTTGCATGATGGACGCACTTGTCAGACCTTGCCAAAACGCATTCATTAAGGGTAGAAATATACATGATAATTACATCTATGTCAGAGGGATTGCAAGGGCGCTACGACAAGCAAAGACCCCAGCCATGATGATCAAGCTTGACATCGAAAAAGCATTTGATACGGTGTCATGGGAATTCTTGCTGGAAGTTTTGCAGGCGAAGGGGTTCGGCAGGAAATGGTTGAATTGGATTTCAAATCTGCTTGCCACTCAATCCACTCGGGTGCTCATCAATGGGCAACTTTCCGAGCCAATTAATTCAATGCAGCAAAAATTACTTACAATACTTGATTTCACATGGATATCTGATCAGAAAAACTAAATTTCACATTTCACTTCAATCTTAAAGAATACCCAGATGAATACAGACTAATCCATAATGAATACAAATCAAAATGACCGAGGTGAATACAAACTAGCATGTAAAAGAATGAGTGGACTGGGTCCAAATCAAAATGACCAAGGTGAAAAGTTAAATAGAAGCCAGTTTTTTTGTCGCCTTAGGGTTACAAGCAGCAAGATTTTCGCATACTGAATCTACATACTAAGACGGAAAATATTGAACTTACCTGGAGCAAGATTTGTGGTATGAACAACTCCGCCGGTACCCAAGACCTTCGATTCAGCTTCTTTCCACATTAGTCAGAAAAGAGGATTGAGGAAGCTGCAGGAGGAGTGTCGACCGCCGCGACCACACCCAGAAGAACCAACTACGCCACCGAGGGAATCCCAAGCTGGATGAAGAAGGAAGAGAAGGGGGAAAACGGAGCAGGAGTGGAGGATCCCGGGTAGTGCGGTGTAGTAAATGTAAAACTGACGCAAAGAGGTTGATGGGGGCCCGCCACTTTCTTAACATATTACAAATACGGGCAGTTTTCCAGACACAATACATCTGATATACATGGACGTGGGCCAGCACTAACACGAATCGCGGAGTAAACGGCCGGTTTAGGATCTACCGGTACATCACGGAACCGTGCAATATGACTGCGCGGTAGGAATCCACATCAAGGAGGACTAGCTAGACACACGGGAATCCTACGGTCCATCACGTGGACAGTTCGAGATGAAGCAGACGGCTCTGAACAATCTGCATGGGCACGATCATCTCCGCTTGCACGGAAAGAAACTATCATTCTACAGGAAGACGAAGAGGGAGAATCCATCCATCCAAGCTACTCAGCCAGTCTCCGCGGTGCCCGTGTGAGCACGATCGATCGGCTACCGCTCAGTGCGAGAATTTTCACCGGGATGCATGCGCCCGCGCATGGAAAAAATCACCGCGACGTTCCATGACAACAACGATACTCAGCGGAACCTTCCATGCCGCGCACGCAAGTAGGGAGAGCGTTCTCTGTCCCCAGTGCAACTCTAGGTCCCGTGCGGCCCGACAGAAATGGACGTGGAAGCAGTGCGCCTACACGTTCTAGAGAGCGAGCATGGACTTAAAGAGTAATGCTACACGTACAAACGAGTTACAATGTTTTATAAAAAAAATTAATTTGATTGGTCAATAGATGGGGAGGCGGCCCACCCCCTGAAAATCAAGGAGGGGGGGCAAGTTTGTGATTGGTTAGCAAATGAAAAAAAATCCTAGTCAGCGTGTAATTGCGTGTAACTTTTTGTATATTTAGCATTATTGTGGACTTAAATGGGGTCCAGTTCCGTTGGTGATTTATCCACATAAGAAACACTTTGTTTCCATATATATATTGTCGTGTGTGCGTACACGCACACCTAGGATCAGGAATCTAGAAAGCGTGGAATTTGTTGTGGCTTCATCGAAATAGAGTAACTGACGTGATTCCCTTGTCGGTGGTGTATGTTAACTCTGCCCTCGCTGATCCAATCCAGCACTTCTTCTAAAAGGAGCTCGGATAGTGACAAGAGGAAGTGTGTTCGGTGAACCTCTTCTACAAAATTTTATGAGTTCTGGTGCAAATCGATGGCGGAGATGAGAACATATCCTTCGATCAGAAAAGGCGTCGTGGTCTTTTTTATGGGATGACAAAGAAATGAGTCTTGTAAGAGCTGCTCCGTATGAGCCTTGCACCAATCTCAAAGTGTCTCTTCGGCAAAAAGTGTTCGTCTCTCCCTCATTAATTCCTCGAACCACAGGTCCAGAAGACTTGGAGACAACACGACCGAAGAGCTCTCTACCTTCACACTAGGTGCACTGTTCATGCCTCGGTGTCCTTGCTGACTGGTCAGGCTGAGGTTTGTGCCTCTACCGCTGATAAGCTTTGACCTGCGCTGCATGATTTTCACCTTGAAACACACATCCCGAGGGCGTCGCTGATTAGTCCAGCTTGTTCCTGTGGACGGAAGCATTGGAGGACTTTGTTTCAAATGATTCAAAAATGGTATTTCCAAGTTAAAAAAATCAAAAACAAAACTTCTGCAAAGACTTATACATATTCGTGACTTGTCTGTGATTCTTTTGGCATCATAAAGTACTGACAGTCACATTTATAACACATGAATGTGCCACTGCTCAAAGGTCCGCACTACACATGTACATCACCCTCCAAATGCTAAGAATGAAATAATGTTCCGTGCTAAATTTCATCTCTGTTGATCAAGTGAATTGCTCATGATGAAGCAGACACCAACCACATCTCTCATGCACATAGAAATCCATCCAAGTCAAGTGGCCACCAATGCCACCACAGGTGTGCAATACATTTGGTGGTTCGAGTGGTGTTTTCTTTAACAATTTTGTTGCACGTGGGGGTAGATGAGGATATTGACATCTGTACATAAATAGGAGCAAAACAATGTGGTATGTAAGAAATTGCATGCATTGACGCGACTGTCTTGGAGAATATCCAAATTATCAGACCGTATGTGTTCATTATTGAGTGTATGTGTTCTTCATAATTACTTGTTACGTGTTTAGTTTAATCGTTATAGTTGTCATTACCCAAAGAGCTAAATGAGATGGCAACCAGTTTCACTCTACTTTTTTTTGCGAGGTAGTTTCACTCTACTTGACTTGAGTAATTGAGTGCACATGTTAATATAGCTCACCAACTCATTTGCTTACATATCAGTTCAACTGGTGCAACGAACACCCCGCTATATTATATTGGATTGTATTAGCGCTGCAATGCATGTGGCTACATATAAAGCTCCTAGCTCCACTGGATCCAAAGAGCCTAGAAAAGAAGAACGCTGAATCAAAGGCGAGCTAATAAGTTGAGGGCTAGAGCAATGCAAAGTGTAGACATGAGCGTGTGGGATCTGTAAGCATGAGAGTGGAAGGTGTCGGTAAAATGTTTGCTATACACATCACCTCTTGGAGTCAACAACATATAGAACATAGATCGAAGCCTCCCAGATGAATAAGCAGATCCATGCCTTGCCTAACGCATGCCACACGTGTCGTGCCTTCTACTCTTCATTTTCTTCATCTTCAAGCATTTATTTGTACTCAAGCAAACTGATCATCATGCCTTTTGGAGTCCACACGTGTCTTGCCATCCTTTCCTCAGAACCGCCACCATTTCTGAGCCGTCATCGCAAGATCACGAGGGTAATGCCTTGACTCCTGTGAGGCGAGCGCGTGCTCTCCATGTCGACCATCCTTAGACTGAGTGCAACAATTGCAAACATAATGCAAAAAATTTACTCGATCTAAACACCACTTTGACGGACCTTATTAGAGTGAATAGAACCGCCAAGAAATTCTTTGAAGTTATGAACTATTATCTTTTAATACAAGAACATTTGTTCTAAAAGTACATACACATTTGTTTAAGTCATGTCATTTATATTTTAAATACACTAATATTTTTTAATATATATTTTAGTTTTAAAAATTATAAAATACATATATTTCTCTTGATTTTTTAGTAATGTGTCGTGCCAATGGCAGACTTGTTTATCTGTCCGTCCATATGTTGGCCATTTCACTCTCATGTAAAACAGGAGCTAGGTTCTACCGCTCTCGACATCTATTTAGTTTCTTCCACATTAATTTATTGGGGGGTGGAAAATTTTAACATGGTCCCTCTTACCTTCTCTTTCACATTGGAGGTAAGAAGGTAAGAGTTACTCAGACTCAAAAAAAAATGAAACTCCATGGGCACTAGCACCCACGGTTTATTGATATAGAAGAAGCATCCCTCATGAGAATTCCAGAAATTCGTCCCCGACGTGGATCGAACTCTGGTCGTTGGGTTTACAATCATGCGCCCCCAACCACTGGGCTATGCCCACGTCCTCAAGAGTTACTCAGACTCACTACTTAATGAAATCAATGGCTTAGATCTATTATATACTTTTACCTTTCAACTGAAAAGAGGAGGTAATAGGGACCATGTTAAAACTACTCAGGGGGAGTACTGCCATAGTGGGGGTTACTCTCACATCGCCTCTTGTGGTGGCATGTGAAGTGACACAAGACTGTTTTCTATTTTTCTACCACAAGGCTGTTTTCTGTTGTAGTTGCTCCCATGCTGACCCATGTCGGCACTAGTGCAGAAAAACTTACGGAGGAAAGTTATTAATAGTGGCGCGCCACTATAGGAAAGTTATTCTGGGAAGATGGATGATCTTCATGCAATTTATGATGTTGCTAACTATTGTTTCGATCAATTGCCGAAATTCCAAAAATCATGAAACTGAAAAATCATAGATACTGATATGAAAAATATTTGTAAATAAAAATAAAAACCTTAATATGAAAATGCAAACATTGATGGTTGTTTTTCTTGAGACGTAGCTTTTCTGAAAACTACGACTTCTTCTACTACTCATGAACTTATCCAATGCTGATTGAGATTCAACTTGAGAAAATTTAAGAGGACCACCAAACTTGAATAAATAACATAAATTGTTACAAAGTACAGTGAACGAAACGAAAAACAATTAAATACTTAAAAAAAACTATACTTAGATTAGTACCATCAGACACAACCGGGACTTTGACCAAATTATTGAACCTAAAACTCTTTGATTTACTTATCAAGGGAGGATCCATTCGCCAACTAGACTCAATCTGAGGACACTTTGAAACAGGTTTTGAGTGACATAATTTTTTCATGATATTCAAAACTGAATGACATTATCAGAATTATTCATCTACCACAAAAAAGAAACGTTGAATAAATAATTTGAAAATGAAAACCATAAAACAAGTTATAAATTGATGGTAGAAAGTACAACAGAAATTAAAAATAAAACTTATAATTTTGAGACCAAAATGGTGTATGGTTGAATAGATTCCCGTATAATTTTAGCACTATATGTTCCACTAACATCATTGTCAATAGATGCAAACTTATGCTTTTATTAGGGCCAGCAAATTTATGCTTCTTGAAGAGCTGGAAGCTTACATTGCACATCCAAAAAGGCATGCATGTGTCGGTTAGCAGGGCGCAAGCTATTGGCGGAGGAGCGCAGTGAAACTGTGCAAGTTGAGTAACGAGCGCCAGCAAAGGGACCGAGGCGGAAGGCAGGCAGGTGGCGCCACCGGTGCGCAGGTGCCGCACGGGCCGGTTTGCCCCGGCGGCCATCGTCGCACGACGTGGACCCCGACGTTGGTTGCGCGCGAATCATTTAAGCTGGTTGTTGCAGGTGACGCTTGCCTGGCCAATGCATTGCACTGCCGTTGTGGGCTTGTGGCGTGGGTGGCTTCTTAGATGCGGACCGGCAGCGGGTCGTAGGTCACTCCTCCAGTCAGCGAACCAGCTTGCACACGATTTCACCGGTCCGACCGGAATAGATCGCGGCTGATCCCTGGGGCACAGTGGGCAAGTAGTGTCGTTTCCTCTGGCGCTGTCAAGAGAATGACAGTTGGAATCCGCATCAAGCAGGACGGGACGGCTCTGAACCGATCTGCTTGCCTTGCACGAAAACTACCGCTGTAGAATCCAACCAAGCTAGTCAGTCAGTCGCCGCGGTGCGCGGCGAACACGATCTATCGGCTAGCGCTCCGTGCGAGAATTTTCACCGGGATGCGCCCGCGGGTGGAAAAAATCACCGTGGAGTGTGATCACCATTCACCAATAGAGATGCTCACTGGAACCTTCCATGAAAAAATCCATATATATCATTCTTTGTCTGCCCCAAGAATCAATCACCGCAACTGTCTGTCTTGCGCGTCAGCTGCGCCGTCAGGGAAATGGACGTGGAAGCAGCAGAGTCCTTGCGTGCGCATCGACATCGTAGGTAGTAGTAGAGTGCATTGACCTTTTTTTCTTTTTGGGTAGCAACTTTCTCGGGCGATTTCACTTCATATCTGCACGGGCGACATCGTAGGTAGTAGTAGAATTTTCTGATCAGCATCTAGAAACTCTGGAATTCACTGTGGACTTATATTGAGACTATAGTAAAGATCTTATTCCATGAAACTGATGAAAATGGAATAAAATTTTCACATATTTTCCCACGGAAGGTTAAAATGCTTTTTAGAATTACTCCCTCTCTCAGTTTACAGGGCATGTGCGTACCCGGTCGTCAATTTGACCAACCTAATGCAAGTAATATATTATAAAAAATAAACCAATATAAACTTCAGATGTTCTATTTTCAAGCAGTATAATTTTTGTGTTATATAGTTTATATTAGGGTGATAAAATTGGTAACTTAGGTATACGCGCAGGACTTGTAAACGGAAACGGAGGGAGTATATTTTTGTTGTAGCCGGTGTTCAGGAACAACGTCCATTTTGGAACGGATAGGAGTCTGTGCAACACATGTTCATATGCAATGTTCCGTTTCCAAAATGCCATTGAACATTCAGAAGTGCGCTTTCAATTTAATTGATGTTCCCGATAACATGCATGATTCTTTTTTTTTCAGGTACACATGCATTGATTATTCGATGTATGGTAATTTTCCTTTTTGCAAAAGCTGAAAGGCACATGATGTTGGTTGGTGTCTCAGTAGTTCGGTGGACAATTTGGATATTAAATAATGTAATATTTTATAATAACAAGATCAATATGATTGCCAGATGGTTGAATGATTGGGTACTTTTGCAGAAAAACCAGGAAAGTCAAGAAACACTTAGATTGGGGAGTTAAAATGTTTGAGCTGATTGCAAATGAGTTCTTCAGAGTTGTGCATGGCTGGCGGGTGGGGGTGAACAGGATCACGGCGACGCGAGGGATGAACCTTCTTTGTCTAGATTCTGTCTACTGCAATGCCTCCTCTGAAGTCTTCTTTTGTTGCTTCTGCATAACGCATGCGAATGTAATATATATCCTACCTAAGAATGTTGTTTGACAGGTGCTTCACATGAATTGTTGTATGTTCCCTTGCCTACGTGTTTCAGCTCTTTGTTTTGAGGGTTTGACTTAGGGATGCGCAAACCTATGAGTTAGTTCTGGTTTAGATCATCTACTTATCTCTTTAGCTTTATTTTGGTTAGTAGTTAGATTTTTCAATTAACTGCCTGGTATCTAAATTTTTTTCATGCAAAGCAAGCACCGATATACATCCTGATCACATTGATGTTGGGTTATCTTTATAATTGTCGGTCTACTAGCTCCCTATTCAGTTCATTTACATGATTATCTCTTGCATTGTGAGGAGGTTTACGTACATATATATAGATTATCACAAACATCAAATGTTCTATCTAACTGCCCTAAGCAATCAATCTACTTCTTGTTGGTTCTTTGTCTAAAAAAATGTCATCTTCAGTTGGGTCAGGTAGACTTTGAGATCAACAAGATGTTAGAGCCTGCCCATAAAAATATAGGCGATGGGGAAGTGGTGGCCACCCGCGCTAAATTAACGACCCTCCTTGTGCAAACCATACTAACCTCACAAATGTGCCGTAGGAAAATGAGTGGAGTGATAATCTTTCCTATTACTTATACTATTTATAAAGGTTGGAGTTGATGGTAAGTTCACATGTGAGACCAACAACAGAATAAACAAATGCACTTCTGTCCACATGCGGATTAGAAACCTTCCAAAAGACTTAAGTAAACAAATGTACCTTTACTCCCATGCCAGACCTAACACAAATACACTACTGTTTTAAGCATGAGAACAACACACTCTTGTAAAAACACTGAGGTAACAAATACAAAAATGCAACTCCACTCATAATCATGCTCATGGTTTTAGTTTCTCTCCCCAACGAAATTTTCTAATTTAATATTATAATGTAAGAGAGCGAACAAATTGCAACTACAACTCGACAATATATCAAACCTAGCCGGTCTATGGTCTTATGCAATCAACTTAGTCATGCCTATTCTCCTATGTTTAAATTTTTGAAATGGTGTATCACTTTAAATATTGTAAAGAACCATACTATGGCCACTTAAGACTCTCCAACTTCCGTAGCATGATCTTTCATTGTATTTTCGCTCTCTTCGTAATTGTGAACTGTGCAACAACAGCAAAACACCAAAGTATTTTGATGATCTCCTAAGTCGTCGTGTCTCCGTAGCAACACATGGGCAATGTTCTAGTTTTCTAACATCACAAAGTTCCTTTGTAGCTCGTTCTATATGGAACCTTTTATCTTTAACCCTTCAACATTGCTTTGAGATCCGTACTTTCAACTAATTTGCAATAAGCAGATTTCTGAGAGCAGCAATATGGCTCATACCGGCATATACTCCCATTATCTGGACCAGACGTCCCGCACGATCGACCAGCTGACGCTGCATTAATTGGCGCTGGCGCGAGCGCTAGAAAATCACCGTATTGCGCTAGACCGTATGGGATGGAACGACCCGACGAATACTGCTGAGTGCGATACGAGCGGTGGCCCCCACAAATGACGGCGAAAGTAACAACGGGACCGTGGGAACAGTAGTTGCCTCGTACTTGGACGGGTGGTAAAGAATTTTTCCGGTCAGCTCATTCATTGCAGGAACCGCGTGGCTATCTCATGGGTCGGTGTTGTCCATGGCGACGGCGGCGGCACCGGCGATAATGGCGGTCAACGGCGCAGTGGGCCGGCGCTGTGGTGGACTTCCCGGTGGATCCGGTGGTCAGGTACGCGGCGGCTCCACTGCTCCATTCCCATTCCCCACTGCCCCCCCTGCCGCAAAATCTTTGTGGCCGGTGTGTTCTGATCTGCGGTGGCCTGCTTGCCTATCTTCCAAGATGTGATACGCGCCTTGCCGCCGGATCTCGATGGAGGGGGCGAGGTGGGTAGCAGACGGGACGAGGTGGCACCGGAGTCTTCTGTGGCGGCGCTCGTTCAGGGTTGTCAAGATGGTGGAGCGATGCGGTAGACGAACAGAATGTGCCTGCGGAATTGGGTGAATCGACTGTGATGCCGGATCCATGAGCGCCACGGCGGATTAAGAGGTATTGAATCCTGCTTGTTGTGTGCTATTATTTCTGTGTGGATTACTCGTGCGTGCTGCTACTAAAAAGAAAACTGAAGAATGGAAACAGATGTGTAGAGCGTCGTATCCGTGATGAAACAGAGGGGAAAGGAAAACTAAGTTAGCTCATAGAATGTTTGTGCACAGGGGTGGTGGGCTTGTCCAGTTAAAAAAAATAGGGCAAACGTTAGCTCCGCATAATCAAAGAGTACATAAATCTTACCAGTGCTAAAAATAGTTGCATGTTGTTCTTTCACATGCTGAGCCGAATATGTAACTGGCAAAACTTAAGTCGCGGGTTTTCCTTTGCTTTTTAGTTTTGGTTGAGACCTTGAATCTGACTGTTTGATCAGGCGGTGAATGGTTTGTATTGGTTTCGTTTTCTATATGAAAATGGAGCTGGGTACTCCCTTTGATCAGAAAAATATTGCGCAAAATGACCACAGTTGAGAAAATTGTTCACTTTTCCTGCTCTGCCTCTGTTATGATTTTTGAGCTGAATGCTTGTGACATTCTTTTTGATAGTATCACAATTGTCATGTATTTTAAAATCCGGACTGTAGTTTTTGGGATGCACAATGGTGTTTTTTGTGCCGAAAAAAGGCGTGTTGTGTCTCAGGAAATAGAATGTTGGCTTTGTGCACACAAGCAGGGTCAGGATGTGTACCAATCCTACAGAGTGTGCACCATGCACCAATAGGATGGGGGCTCTTGAGAAGTCAATTAGAGGGTTTGCGGACAAGAGCGATAAGGAAGTTGTGAAGCCAGGGTTAGGAACAAATTTTGACTCGTTGACGGAGGTGTATGACTTCTACAACCTATATTCCTGGGAACATGGTTTTGAAATCCGATACGGGGAAAGCAGGCTGAACCCAGAGAAAAAGGAAGACCATGCAGGAAATTGTGTGTGCAGATGCTCGGTACGTTGTAATTTCTGTATTGATTTTGCAGCTGGTTTTAAGCTGATGAAGTGTGCATTAATTAGCTGTGTCACTAATGATTGGTGGTAAAATATGGAACAGGGGAAGCTATTGTGAGAGAATACAAGGTCTTGCCGGTGTGAGTGTCCTAGGCTGCTCCAGACCACAGACAACGGATGGTACATAACAGAGCATCGAGTGAAGCATAATTGCGTAATGGCAAGAAGTTGCGGAGAGATGGCGCACTGGCCATCTCACAAGCATATTGATGGCGCACTGGCGAGTATTTGTCATACTCAATGCTTTCCTCAAAATAATCACTTAAGAACAGAGGATAGCTTTCCTGTTTGATGCTATCCCTTCTATAATGACAGATTATATTGATAATTGCAATGGTATGCAATGTAACTGCAGGAAATCTTCTCAGGCAAATACTGTAATAGCCACCAATGGTTTGATGACATTGCTTATTGCAAGACTTGACCATCGAAAAGTTATTGCTTGTTTGACTCTGCTGAAACTAATAAAGGTTTGGTTTTTATTCTTTTCTCTCATGGTTGAGTGATTCTACTTGTCAAGTAACCAACAACGTTTTTAGAGTAAGCTTAGAATTTTGGGTCACTCATGATAAATTAAGCCGGGAATTAGGTTAATAAAAACTAAGGCGGGAATTTTGGTTACTCTCTATCATTGAAGTGTTCCATGTTGTCGTGTACAATGTGAGACTTAATATGTGACTATGCTACAAAAATCCAGGTTGTCTGTGAGCATCACCCTTGACCAAAGAAGCTCATAGTGGACAACTACCTTCCCTAGAAGCTACAAAACCTCATCGAAGAATGCAGGGATGGGCAACGCGGCGGTTAACAAGTGCTGGTCAAACAAATGGTCACCCTGATGTTGATGCGTAAAATATAATGCTGGTCGTAATGATAGTATCATAGTTAGTATCATGCATGCCAACTAGGCAATTTCGATGAGGTGTCATAGCATTAAATGAAGAAAGAGATGGTGAAGTATCATATCATGATATCGTATCATAATAAATGCTATGCTACTTTGTGTCATGCATGACAATAAATAAAGTACTACATGATACTAAAATATGATACTATGCATTAGAGAGGTAGTATCATATGCATGATACTAGTATATGATACTCCCCATTACAACCAGCCTAAGCGGACACATGAACGAAGAGCATTAGTTTGTCAAGATGTATGTGTTTTTTTAAACTCGAACAGAGATGTTTGAAGGTGTTGCTACCTAAGTTCAGATTGGATACAATGTGTTGTTGGGTTTTCATCTGTTACACATGCAGACATGCCGGTCCGTGAAAATCTGCAAACACCAAGACCGTAGAGGACTGAACTGGCTCCAACATTAATGCATGGCAGTCGTGGGCCACAAGCACTGTACAATACTATAGCCATTTGCAGCAATACATTACAATATACAACTCTTTGCTCAGATCCCCATGCAGACCATCGGTCTAGATAATGGGAGCATATAGTAGTACGACCCATATCGAATTTTCACAGATTTCTGTTTTTCGTTTCTCACAAATGAAAGAATATATGGACTTCAAACTTTGCAGATCAAACAAACTTTACAACTTCAATGTGTGAAAAAACTTTCAATTTTTTTGGACCAACATAAATATACAAAATGAGGATTTTTTGATTAAAAAATAAATTTTAGCATTTTGAATGCATGAAAAAATCTGAAAGTTTTTTCCCATGTAGTAATTAGAATGTTTTGTTGTCCTGCAAAGTTTCAAGTTTATACGTTGTTTTGTTTGAGAGAAACAAAAATGACAAATATGGATGGCTAAGATAAGGGGTACCGTGTAGCTCAAGCTACACAAAACCACACTCTTCTAACATATAGAGTGCATTGAACTTCTTAAAGATTTCATGTGTACTAGAAGTCGTATTGTATGTTGCAGGTTGGGACTTTACCGAAGTGCACCACGTCCACCAAAACCAACACCGACATGTGTAGCAAACTCGATCTATCTTGTGTACTCGTCAGCTATTTCACTACATCCAGTGGGATCATGGGTGTAGTTGAGGATATTGAGATGTGATGCTCTCACACTTCATTCGGTTGTAATTACTAACTAGGAGCAAAACACATATGCATCATGTCATCATGTGGAAAAAAAAATCTCGCTTTAAACACGACATGCTTGACGCAGTATCTAGATCTCATCAGGTCATGCGTGTTTACCACCGAGTACATGTGTTATTTATTATTACTATGTTCAATTTGATTGGTATAGAGATGGCAGCACTATTGCATGACTTGAGTAGTTGAATATAGGTCTTAATCTGGCTCACCAACTCAATGGCGTACTATAGTTTGATTGGCACAACAACTTTATATAAAGCTCCTAGCCAGTGCTCAATTCATAGGCTAAAGAGAAGAGGATCCATGCACCAAAGGTAAGCTGAGCTCCTAAGGGCGAGACAAGTGCAAAATGTAGTCATGGGAGTGGGATGTGTCGGTGAAATATTGGCCACAGAGATGTTCGGTCCAACTTGAAATCATGAATGACATCGGCTGAATGAAACCTCTCGGATGAGAAAGAGGATCCATGTTGTGCACAACACACATCGAGCATATATGCTCTACAATGCACCCTTTGTTTGCTTCTGTTCTTCTTGGTCGTCTTCAACTAAATGGATCTCTATCTCCCCTTCTCTTTCATTGCAATATAGCTGGGGTTCTCGGGCTCCTCATCTCACTACCCTTTCGGCAAAACCGCTCGCGTTCGTTCCATTGCGATGGTGGAACTATGGCGGTACTGCCTTAAAGCATGTGAGTGTGAGCCCTCGAATGGCCCGATCACTATACCGATTGTAGGAATAGCCAACAAAACAGAAGAATTTGCTCCGCCAAAATGTCTTATAACAAACCAAATGGACTTGGGAAGGAACATATTGTCCGTTATGAAAAGGGACCAAGGCTAAGAGCACCACGTGGACTCGCGGACATGTGACGTTTGCCTGACCAATGCATCCCACCGCCGTTGTGGGCTTCTGACTTGGCTTGCTTCTAGATACGGACCTGGAGCGGGTCGCCCCAGCTACGCGCACACGATCCCATTGGTCCGGCCGGAATAGATCACGGCTACTTCCATGGACACAGTGGTCAAAGGGTTTTGTTTCCTCGGATGCTCTCGAGAGAATGACGGTAGGAATCCACATCAAAGAGGACTAGCTAGACAGACGGGAATCCTATGGTCCATCGGATGGACAGTTCAAGATGAAGCAGACGGCTCTGAACAATCTGCATGGGCTCGATCATCTCCGCTTGCACGGAAAGAAACCATCGTTCTACAGGAAGACGAAGAGGGAGAATCCATCCAAGCTAGTCAACCAGTCTCCACGGCGCTCGTGCATGGAAAAATCACCGTGACGTGCGTGCCAGCACAGCACCGATGCTCAGCGGAACCTTCCATGCCTCGCGCGCAGGTATGTGTCTCCATGAACCAGTGCAACACTCTAGTTCCTGCGCAGCCGGATAGAAATGGACGTGGAAGCAGTGCGCCTACACGTTCTAGAGAGCGAGCATGGACTTAACTGGGTCCAGTTCCGTTGGTGATTTATCCACGCAAGAAACTCTTTGTTTCCATGTTATCGTGCATGCTCCTCGCATGTCCGTACACACACATAGGATCGGGAATCTAGAAACTGTGTGTAGAGAATGATTTGGTGCATCGATAATTGATTGATCGTGCACTAGGCACATATATATAGGTACAAGGGGTGCGACCGGTATGTTGTGGAGACAGACACTACAGGTACTGCATACATAACCCAGACCTACGTACATGTACACATGTTCAACCCCCCCCCCCTCCCCCGGCAGTCGAAGCGTCGCCGGTGACGCAGAGACTGGACCGAAAGCCCTCGAAGGTTGAGGTGGGTAGTCCATTCATCATGACATCGGCGAACTGCTGATCGGTGGGCACATGTAGAACACGAGCATGGCCAAGTGCGACGTGCTCCCTGACGAAGTAGATGTCGAGCTCAATGTGCTTCGTCCGTCGGTGATGAACAGGGTTGGCGGCAAGGTACACCGCGGAGACGTTATCACAATAGACGAGCGTCGCCTTGGTAACCTCACATAGCAACTCCTGAAGTAGCTGTCGTACCCAAGAGCACTCCGCGACGGCGTTGGCCACGACCCGATACTCAGCTTCGGCGCTCGATCGTCAGACCGTGGGCTGTCGTTTAGACGACCACGAAATCAGAGATGGCCCGAGGTAGACGTAGTAGCCGGAAGTGGAGCGTCGAGTGTCGGGACATCTAGCCCAGTCGGCGTCGGAGTCGGAGTAGGCGACAAGGCTGGTGTCAGGTGATGCCGTCAGGGTGAGACCCATGGCTATGGTGCCACGTATGTACCGAACTATACGTTTCACGAGAGCCCAATGGGTATCACGAGGAGCATGCATGTGAAGGCACACCTGCTGGACAGCGTACGGAATGTCCGGACGCGTCAGTGTGAGGTACTGAAGCGCACCAACGATGGAACGGTAGAAGGGAGCGTCGGACACCGGAGAACCCTCGACGGCGGACACCTTAGCCTTCATGTCGACAGGCGTGGGAGCAGGCTTGCAGTTAAGCATGCCCGCTCGCTCCAGAAGCTCATAGGCGTACTTCTGCTGGTGCAGGAAGAAGCCAGTAGCCCGGCGCATGACCTTGATGCCGAGGAAGTAGTGGAGAGCCCCCAAGTCCTTGAGGGCGAACTCGATGCCGAGGCGAGCTGTGATCTGCTGAACTAGCGCTGGCGAGGATGCAATCAGGATGATGTCGTCGACATACAGTAGGAGGTACGCGCTGGTGGGGCCCTGGTGATAGACAAATAGGGAGGCATCGGACCGTGTGGACCGGAACCCCTGCTGCTGAAGGAAGGCCGCGATCTGCTGGTACCAGGCCCGAGGTGCCTGCTTCAACCTGTAGAAAGAACGGGAGAGCAAGCACACGTGGTCCGGATAGTCGATGTCGACGAA
>NC_057795.1:601781645-601782331 GCF_018294505.1 Triticum aestivum | reverse complement strand
GGGTGGGGAGGGAGCGAGCGAGAGTGGAGAGAAGAGACAAAGGACTGGGCCGGATGGCCGTTAACGTACCCGCCTATTTGTCGTCCACCAACGGTCGGCAAAGATTCTTTGTCATCCGCTTGCAGATGGAAAGAGGTGGGGCCGGTGGGCTTGGGTTGTTTAAACAATAACTAGACCCACCAACCTCTTTGTTGTCTGCTAGCGGATGGCAAAGAGTTGGCTGATGACAAAGACCTTCTTTGCCATCAGCTACTTCTTTGCCGTCCATTTTCGTATGGCTAACGGCAAAGACCTTCTTTGTCGTCAGCCAGCAGACGACAAAGAGTTGGCAGACGACAAATAAGCTAATTCCAGTAGTGCGGTTCTTTTCTTTCACCCGCCCAGGCACCGAGCCACCTTGCCGCAGCTTTTCACTACTCGCGAGTAGGCCGGCGAGGGCGGCGAGCACCATGAGATGCTCCTGCTCCTGGAGTCGGCTTCGGCTTCCTCCTCCAGCAACGCTATGAGCGCCTCCTCATCTTCCGAGTCCATTGCCGGGCCGGGCAAATCACCGAACACCTTATGAGCGAGGTGGGCACAAACCCGCCGGTGTGCAGGCCCGCCCGATCGCCGGAAAAGTTGTCCGGACGGCGGTGAAGAGGCTGCCTCGGCGAAACCTTATTTTTTTCTGGCGGGTAATGGTCTAT
>NC_057795.1:601779436-601781406 GCF_018294505.1 Triticum aestivum | reverse complement strand
TGACTTTTCGCCTGGCAGTGTGGCCCCAGGTGCGCTTTTCCCTTCCGCCGGAGCCCCCGAGCGCCCCCCAGTGCGCCGGGTTCGGCCTGCGATCGCCAGGCGCAAAAACGGGCCGAGCCGGCGGAATTTTGGCGCGACTGGGGCGTTTTTTTGGCGCTGGCGCGAAAAAAACGCCTGGGGAGGGCCTGTTGGGGGCGCGACTGAAGATGCTCTAAGTGTCACAAACGCTTTTATATTAGGGACATTTACATTTGTGCCCCTAACTCGAGCCCACTACTCAAATTACCCCTAACTTTTTGATGTGCTCAAGTTTGCCCCTAAAAAGCATTTTAAGTCACAGGAATGCCCTTCCATCTGGTCAAAGTTGTTTGACCAAAACTTTGAAAATTCTAATAAATTCATATGAACTTAGAAGAATGCAAAATAAGATATCAAAATGCTCATAAAAACAATACCTATATGCACATGTCATTTACGTTCATGACAAAAGCAGACTTTAAAGCTTTTTAGGGTTTATAACATTAAAAAACTATTTTGGGTGAATGCAAATAAATGTACATGTAGGTGAGGAACGTAAATGACATGCACGTATAGGTGATGTTTGTATGAAGATTTGGACATCTTATTTGCATTTTTCTGACTTCGTATGGATTTGTTATGAATTTTCAAAGTTTTAGTCAAACAACTTTGACCAGATGGAAGGGCATTCCTGCGACTTAAAATGCTTTTAGGGGCAAATTTGAGCACATAAAAAATTTAGGGGTAAATCTGAGAGTGGGCGCAAATTAGGGGCATAAATGTAAATATCCCTTTATATTATGAGACGGAGGGAGTACTAGTTTAGCTCGGAGATTTGGTCAATGTACCTTGCCCTTTCATTTGGCATAAAGGTGTTTCAGAAGTCCTACCAGCCTCTTAAATTATTAACGGGTTTTTTCATTCTTATTGCAGGTTGGGTGCCTGATGAATTCCATTTGTTGATACAGGCCCTGGTTATATGACATGAGGTATCTGATATTTTGTAGTGCAGCAGTGAGTAAAATGCAGCAGTGAGTAAAATGCACTGTTGCTCCTTAAGCTTGGTGGCAGTGTTCAGAATGGTCCTGGAACTTTTTTCTTTTTGCATGGTAATACGGGTCTCATTCATATCATAAAGAATAAAGTACAAGTTATGTAAGAACCGACATGACAAAACTGAAAAGATAGCAGAACATCTCTGAGCTTGACACTAACGCCTGTCACCTGCCTCCGGCACCACCACAGCAGCCACCGAAAAAAAGAATGACGGATCACCTTCTCACCCGAGCTCGACGCGGCTCCATCGCTGATATGCAGCTTTGCGGACCTCCAAGGTGGCTCACCAAAAGTGAAGCCATTGCCGTTGAACGAATCAGACCGGGGCAACACCCCGGACACGCCATCGAACTTCAGATCTGGCACTCCACCACAACTAGACTCCGAAGGAGGAAACCATACCTGCCATCCACGAACCACGAACCCAGCACACGTTCCGTCTTCCAGATGTCGTCGATGCAGACCACAATCTGCATCCGCTCCTGGACTACCTCCCAAGCTCCACGCCGACGCTGGAGCAAACGTCGTCGCAACGATGAAGCCCGAGGACACATGTCCACCATGAAGATGCCGCCGCCGCCACGCCATCCTTGCTTGAACAGACTGGTTTCCAGATCCATCCCCAACTATAGGACCGATGACCTCGTCAAGAAAGGATCCGAAGAATATTTATTCAGCGTCTCGCCGCCGAAGCAAAGACGCACTGGTAGAAAAAGAGGCTTCCGTCCAGCCCCATTAGTCGCGAAACTGTAGGAACCGCGACTAATGAAGTCTTTAGTCGCGGTTCGGCAGACGAACCGCGACCAAAGGCTTGGGCCAGGGCGCTCGGTGGCCAGCTGGTGCACGTGAGGGGCTTTAGTCGCGGTTGGCCAGGCCAACCGCGACTAAAGGCGGCC
>NC_057795.1:601776438-601779101 GCF_018294505.1 Triticum aestivum | reverse complement strand
GGCCTTTAGTCGCGGTTGGCCTGGCCAACCGCGACTAAAGCTCCTCCCCTATATATACCAGTTCAGCGCACTCACTTAGCCATTTGGTGCCACTTCTCTTCACAAGGGGGTGTAGGTTTGCTTTTGGTTCCTCTTATGCACACAAGGTGTTTGATGAAATGCCCAACAGCGTGAAACAAACATGATATGAAGTGTTGGAGCCACACTTGAGGTTCCTCCTCGATCGCGGTTAGCAACTTGAACCTTTCATGCATGTGTGTCATTGATAAAATATGCATGTGTATTGTTCATTGTTTAATTTCTATTGTTTATAGCTAGTTACTTTAACAAATGCATGATGGTTAATTATATATTTTATATTATAATAATGCAGATGAATCGGCAATGGATGTACGGTAACCGACTCTCCCGCGAGTTCACTACGGGTTTGAAAGATTTCCTCGTAGTGGCTAATGCGAACAAGCAGAAGGGTTTTGTTATCTGTCCATGTGTTGACTGTAAGAATCAGAAGGGTTACTCTTCCTCAAGAGAAGTTCACCTGCACCTGCTTCGGCACGGTTTCATGCCAAGCTATAATTGTTGGACCAAGCATGGAGAAAGAGGGGTTATAATGGAAGAAGATGAAGAAGGGGATGATTTCATCGATGAAAGCTATCTTGCTCATTTCGGTGATACTTTCATGGAGGATGCTGAAGGTGAAGGGGAAGGTCAAGGGGCAGGTGAAGGGGAAGGTGAAGGGGAAGGTGAAGGTGAAGGTGAAGAACAGGCACGTGATGAGACCGTTGATGATCTTGGTCGGACCATTGCTGATGCACGGAGACGCTGCGAAACTGAAAAGGAGAGGGAGAATTTGGATCGCATGTTAGAGGATCACAGAAAGTCGTTGTACCCTGGATGCGATGATGGTCTGAAAAAGCTGGGCTGCACACTGGATTTGCTGAAATGGAAGGCACAGGCAGGTGTAGCTGACTCGGCATTTGAAAACTTGCTGAAAATGTTGAAGAATATGTTTCCAAAGAATAACGAGTTTCCCGCCAGTACGTACGAAGCAAAGAAGGTTGTCTGCCCTCTAGGTTTAGAGGTTCTGAAGATACATGCATGCATCAACGACTGCATCCTCTACCGCGGTGAATACGAGAATTTGAATGAATGCCCGGTATGCACTACATTGCGTTATAAGATCAGAGGCGATGACCCTGGTGACGATGTTGAGGGCGGGAAACCCAGGAAGAGGGTTCCCGCCAAGGTGATGTGGTATGCTCCTATAATACCACTGTTGAAACGTCTGTTCAGGAACAAAGAGCATGCCAAGTTGTTGCGATGGCACAAAGAGGACCGTAAGTCGGACGGGGAGTTGAGACACACCGCAGATGGAACGCAATGGAGAAAGATCGACAGAGAGTTCAAAGATTTTGCAGCTGATGCAAGGAACATAAGATTTGGTCTAAGTACAGATGGCATGAATCCTTTTGGCGAGCAGAGCTCCAGCCATAGCACCTGGCCCGTGACTCTATGCATCTACAACCTTCCTCCTTGGTTGTGCATGAAGCGGAAGTTCATTATGATGCCAGTGCTCATCCAAGGTCCGAAGCAACCCGGCAACGACATCGATGTGTACCTAAGGCCATTAGTTGATGAACTTTTACAGCTGTGGGGCAGACCTGGTGTCTGTGTGTGGGATGAGCACAAAAAAGGGGAATTTAACCTACGAGCGTTGCTTTTCGTAACCATCAACGATTGGCCTGCTCTTAGTAACCTTTCGGGACTGTCAAATAAGGGATACAATGCATGCATGCACTGCTTACATGAGACTGAAAGTGTACATTTGCCAAATTGTAAGAAGAACGTGTACCTTGGGCATCGTCGATTTCTTCTGAAAATTCATCCAGTAAGAAAGAAAGGAAAGCATTACAACGGCAAGGCAGATCACCGGCCGAAGCCTGCAGAACGCACTGGTGCTGAGGTATTTGATATGGTCAAGGATTTGAAAGTCATCTTTGGAAAGGGTCTTGGCGGACAATCAGTTCCGAAGGGAGCTGACGGGCACGCAGCCATGTGGAAGAAGAAATCTATATTCTGGGAGCTAGAATATTGGAAAGTCCTAGAAGTCCGCTCTGCAATCAACATGATGCACGTTACGAAGAATATTTGCGTGAACCTCCTAAGCTTCTTGGGCGTGTATGGGAAGACAAATGATACAAAGGAAGCACGGCAGGACCAACAACGTTTGAAAGACCCTGATGACCGGCATCCGGAATGGTTTCAAGGTCGTGCCAGCTACGCTCTGACCAAAGAAGAGAAGGTCATCTTTTTTGAATGCCTAAGCAGTATGAAGGTCCCGTCTGGATTCTCGTCCAATATAAAGGGAATAATAAACATGGCGGAGAAAAAGTTCCAAAACCTGAAGTCTCACGACTGCCACGTGATTATGACGCAATTGCTTCCGATTGCTTTGAGGGGGCTCCTGCCGGAAAATGTTCGAGTAGCCATTGTGAAGCTATGTGCATTCCTCAATGCAATCTCTCAGAAGGTAATCAATCCAGAAGATCTACCACGGTTACAGAACGATGTGATCCAATGTCTTGTCAGTTTCGAGTTGGTGTTCCCGCCATCCTTCTTCAATATTATGACGCACCTCTTGGTTCACCTAGTCGAAGAGATTT
>NC_057795.1:601773869-601774394 GCF_018294505.1 Triticum aestivum | reverse complement strand
GACGCCGCCCGCCGTCGCCCTCGCCCTCGACGCCGCCCGCCGTCGCCCGCCGCCCCCTCTCGCCCACGTACGGCGCCAGCGGCCGGGTGCGGGAGGCTGTGCGGTAGCAGCAGCAACGCAGCGGCAACAGCAAGCAGAGCCGGACGGTAGGGCGCGCATCCGACGTGGTGAGCGCGTGTAGGGGAGTGGTGAACGTGAGGGACGAGGATAGAGCAGGGACGCATGCTCACATGCGATGCAGGGAACTGGCAGCGGTGCTCGGGGTAGCGTTCGGGGAGGCCTGCGATGCCATGGCTCTCCTACGAGCAGAGGACGGCACGGGGCTGCCGCGGTGCAGGAGAGGTCCGAGACGGAGGGAACGGGTGCCGAAGGACGTGTAGGCGCGAGACCCAGCCAGTCCTAGGGTGATGACGATGGCACAAGGACGGTGGCGACGGTCCGTGCCGGCGGCGTTAGGGGCGGGGTGCCGGAGGAAGGGTTTGGGGGTCATGGGGGAAAGTGGCGCTTGTTTTTTTTCACGGTATG
>NC_057795.1:601765207-601773859 GCF_018294505.1 Triticum aestivum | reverse complement strand
GGGGGGGTTCTTTTGTTTTGTCTTTACTTTTTATTTTAGTAATTTTGCTTTAGTGTTTTATCTTTATGCCCATTTATTTTTGTTTTACAAAATTCATACAAAAGCACCTAATTTAATGTGACTAGTTTTACCACTGCCACAAAAGGTTTCATGCCTAATTAAAAAAGTTTAAGATTTTATAAATTATAAAATGCATTTAATTTATTGTTTAAGGCACGGTTTTATTCACCAAAGCGCATTTAAATACTTTACAAATGTGGTTTTCAACGTGACAATTATCAAGGGATTATTTGCCACGCTTTGAACATTTTAGTTTTTATGTTTGAAATTTTTAATTTTTTAACTTGATTTTGAATTTTTAAATTCGAACGGGACTTGAATCATCACGAGATTAACCACAGTAATCGTGGTGATGTGGTACCATTAGCAGAGGTTAATGTATACGGGCGTCACACTCAAGTTCTCTAGCAAATGACTCAAGTTCTCTAGCAAATGACTGCAGCTCATGGTCTGAAACCATAAGACTGCTCTCGCGCTCTACCGCGACACCCTCTCCCACCCCTTCCTCGCCCCCTCCTTTTGCCACCGCCCTTTCGCCACCGCCACCGCCACCGCCCCCCTTCTTCACTTAATTAATTTGTTTTTACTACATGTTTTCAGGACTGACATAATGGCGGACGATAGAGCTGACCCGATTATGGACAACTATGATCCGGACGGTGAAGCACATATGTTCGGCATCATAAACGGCGATATTCTATATGTGCCGACCGGACAAGAAGAAGATGATATCTCTTCTTATCTGAACCTTGACGGTGAAGATGAAGGGTGTCGTCAGCAAGATGATGCCGAACAAACGTCGATAAACGACGATCTTCAAATGGAAGTAGCAACCACCTCCGGCGCCGAGGTATATATATATACATTGAGCCTCTGGTGATACAAACTAACTGATTTGAATAAATATGTGTGGACTAACGCGCGCGACTCTCTTTCTTATTTTAGCCCTCGGCCGGATCGTCGAAACAATCGAGTACGTCGTCAAAGCGTGGCGCAACCAAGACGATGAAACAAGGAGAAACATGCACCATCGAGGTTGTCGACAGTGCAACCGGCAGGCCGCTGGAGCCCCGCAAGAACGCCACCAAGTTTGTCAACCAATGCGGAGCCATTGTTAGAGACAACGTCTCGATCACCGTCCGGGAGTGGAATGAGCCAAAGAAGGCACGAATTGCTGGTTTCACTTTTGTCGATAAGAGAACAAAAAAAGATTGCTTCAAAAAGCTTATGGGACATTTCGTTCTACCTCCGGAATACAACAAATTCGATGAGGAGGGTAACAAGATTGAGGAAAACAAGGAGAGGAGGAGGCTAGTCAAACAGTTCGCTCTTCATAAGATGGCCGACGCATTCCGGAAATTCAAGCAAAATCTAGCCCATGACTTTGTCAAGCAGAACAAGACTCCGGATTTCAAAGGACACTATGAGAAACTGAAACATGATTGGCCAGAATTTGTGAAGCAAAAGAAATCAGAGCAGTTCATTCAAATATCGAAAAAAAATAAGGAAAATGCGGCTAAGAAGGAATACAATCATATTATGGGGCCAGGAGGGTATCGCCTTTGGGAGCCTAGGTGGGAGAAGATGGAGAACGAGCTGAGGGCGCGAGGAATCCGTCCAGGTACGGAGGGATGGGACCCAAGGGCCAAAAGCTGGTGGTACGGGCATGGGGGAACGCTGAACCCGGAGACAGGGGACTGTGTTTACCGGGGCAAAATAATTAAACCCACCCAAGCCCTTATTGACGCAATGAGGGATGCTCAAGAGGGGAAGATCAAGTTCAACAGAGAGAACGACGCGCTGACAAAAGCCCTCGGGAATCCTGAACACGGAGGACGTGTACGAGGCATGGGGCACATTCCGTGGAAAATAGGGTTCCCCCAGAACGATGACCCGTACGGTTACAGAAGCCGGAAGAGAAAGATGGATCGGGAAGCAGATGTTGTGGCGCGGTTGGCATCGGAAATGGATGTGATGAAGAAAACCGTGAGTGTACTAGTAGCCGAAGGAGATGCAGCTCGGGCGCAGCATGAAGATCATCCAGCGGATCTCAGAAGCCAGCAGCGGAGAAGCAGTGTGGCTTCCACGGAGGCCCCACCGGCTGGTGCAGATGCACCGACGATCGAAATTACTACACCGGAGCCTCTGGTGGTCGAAATTACTGCACCGGAGCCTCTGGTGGTCGAAATTACTGCACCGGAGCCTCCTCGCTACCCCGTGGACGATATAAAGGAGATGAAAGAATGTCATCTGTATTATCCTATCGGGAACATGTCCATGAAGGTAGCCATCGGCAGTGCTTTACCATGTTTACCTGGAGCACTCCACCACAACACCCCCATTCAAGATGGCTATGCTCGTGTCACGGTGGAGGACATAGTCCAAGGGTTTGAGGACCTGGAGATTGACATTGCTACACCTGAAGGGGAGAAAAGACTTGGAGATGTCAAGCGCCATTTCATTCTATGGCAAAAGAAGTTTATCAAGTTTCCAGGCGAGGCGCCAAGGACAACAAGTCCACCCCCTACGGTGGTGGCGGTTCACCTACACCTCCGTCATGTCAGCCGACGCCCCCCAGTCCACAACGTCCGGCGGGTGATCAGACGCCGCCCCCCAGTCCTCGTCCGGCGGGTGATCAGACGCCGCCCCCCAATCCACCTCCGGCAAAGAAGCAGAAGCAGTCCTGGATTATTAACCCGGACCCTTATGTACCTAAGACCACAAAGGTACCGGAGCCATCATTGAAGCCTCTCCCCACAAGGCATTGGGAACGTAGTGCCGAGGAAACTGCCGCGGCCGCGACTGCTGATCATGAGAAATGGAAGGCGGACTGCAAGAAGAAAAGAGAGCCCGAGCCCAAGCCAGTATTTTCTGATGAGCAAAAGAAGTGGGCTAAGTCATTTTTGAGCACACCGTCCCAAGCCGCGAAGAATCTGCCTGACGACTATGCACGTGAACTTCGTAGGCAGGCACTCATGTTGAAGGAGAAGAAAGAGCGGGCGGAGAACCAGGAGAACAAAGCCTTGGAGGAGGCCGAGAAAACGGAATTAGAAAGTAAAAAAAGCGGGAAACGAGTTGCCCAGCTCGGGGAACAAAGTAAACAATCGATTGCCCCGCTTATAGTGAAAGCCGCCGGTCCGGATGACCCCGATATCATAGCAGCTGCGGCAGCACATGGATTGACTGTAACGAGTGCCAGAGAACAAGCGGCCAACTTAGGTATTACTCTTCGTGAACTGTTAGGCCTTGATGAGGTGCCAGTGAAGGAGGTAGTAATTACATATGTGAAGAATGGGCCTCTCGTCGAGCCTGCGCAGGAACAGGATCTACCTCCACAAATGAAAGGTCTGCTGAAATGGTAGAAGGGTTACATAAAAAATAAAAACGCCAAAGAATATATTTATGCGGAAGTTAGATATGAGCATCACTTCAAACATTACTATGTACAAATTCATCTGAGTGAATTGTTCCAGCTTTTCAATCTGCGCGAGCTCGACAAATCTATCATCAGTTGCTACGTTCTGTAAGTGATTTATTTCTACCCCATCTCGTTCATATTTCCTGCACTATATATATGTCCTAACTATATTGTTGTGTCCGCTATTATACATGCAGAATGAAGATTAAGGAATGCAGAGTAAGGAACATCCATGATGTTGGGTTCATTGACGCACACATCGTTAATGGATATGTGTTGGAGCATCACCCCGCCGACATGGAGGCAGACCTGTGGCAGTTTCTTACAAAGCAGGAACTCAAAAGTGATATTCTATTTCCTTACCATTTTGGGTGAGTGTTTCTGTCTTGAGCACATTCTCTTTTGTTTACTCCATGCATGGTATGTGGCCGGCTAATCGATGAGTTATGCATGACGTACTGTGTATGTATCGTGTCCGCAGGTTCCACTGGATTCTGCTAGTAATTAAAGTTGACACCTCAGAATGTCTCGTCCATGACTCTCTGAATAAGGATCCAAAGCTTTGGGTCGACATGAGAAGAATGCTGCAGAAGTAATTATTTTCATTCATTTGCGCTCTATATCGATCGGCCTATTTCGTTCATTTCCTAATATCAAGTAACTAATAACTCTCCTGTTCATTTAATTTTCTTTGCCTCGTAGGGTTTGGAGACGGTTCGTAGATACAAAGGTCGGTGAATTCAAAAAAGAGCTAGAATTCAAAAGGGCAAAGGCTAAGAATGGTGAGGATATTCAGCCAGCGGGGACCAATCTATGTGCATACTATGTCTGTGAGATGATCCGGAGATACACCTCTGAGCGGGTTCCGAGTGATACCAATGCTCAGAGGAATAACCTCCGGATGATGCTTAGTCCAGAAGCTCGCTTCCGACCACTTCAAGAGGAACTAGCTGGATGGTTCAGGAGGGAAGTCCTCCATCCTAAAGGAGAACACCATTACGAGGACGTAGAACTTTATATGCATTAAATTATGTATGGAAACCTGTTCAAAATTGTATATGGTCATCCGATGATATTGAATATATATTGTATATTCCTCTTGAATTTTTTTGGTTCTAATTTCAAATTTGTTTGAAATTGTACATTCATATGCATGTATGTAGTACCGTAGAATATGTAAAACTCCTTCAAAATTAAAATAAAGCACAAAAGAAATAAAACAATACAAATTAAACAGAAAACAGGTTTAAGGGGGGGGGGGCTAAAACCCTAAAACTGCGGCGGCCTTTAGTCGCGGTTGGCCAGAAGAACCGCGACTAAAGGTCCTCCGCCCCGACGGCCGCCTGGCGCCCACGTGGACGGGCCTTTAGTCGCGGTTCTTAAGCAACCGCGACTAAAGGGTGGGGCCTTTAGTCGCGCCCGTTCGGTCGCGGTTGCGCAACCGCGACTAATGGCAGTTGCGAACCGCGACCAAAGGCCCTTTTTTCACCAGTGACGATGAATAACCTAAAAACCTAGACTACGGATGAGTAAAAACGATCCACACACGTGGATCTGGCGACCCCCCTCACCACCGACGACCGAAGTCGTCGGCGGAGGGGAGCCGCCGGAGAACGGCGTTGGAAGATCGGCCCCTGGCGGCGGCTAGGGTTGCAGCCGCCAGGTACGAGAGGAAAACAGCCTCGAGGTCGTACGTCGATAGTCAATGCGCGACTGCTGGCCCGATCGTGGTAGCCTGCTCACATGGTCCTGGAACTTGTGAAGTGCCTCAATACTGTCCCGAAAGTTACCAGTACAGTTTCTATACGGTCCTTGAACTTGTCACGCCGGTCCTGGGCTACATATCCGCATCAACATGTACGCCGCGATGTACCACAGTCACCACGTCAGCGGAGAGCACGTAGTCAGAAGATTTGGTTGTTCCTAGTCGAAATCCCAAACACATTCCCCGACCGTACCCCGGAGATCCTTGCCGTCAACTCGAACCACCTCGATGGCCGAGCGCTGGTGCCGGCGGCCGAGTAGGACGACCGCCACGATAATCAGAAGGACCATGAGATCAGAGAGCAGGGCGGCCGTGGCGACGCTACGCGAGGGGCGCGCTGCACCGTGCGCTTGCGGTCACTGGTGTCCCCGGGCACCGGGAGATGCAGAGCACTTGGTTGCCCTCAACCTCGCGGAGAGTTCCGTCTCCGGCGCAAGCCCGGAGAAATTGTTGAAGGAGACGTTGAGCACCGCGAGGTTCCTGGAATGGATAGATGGATGTGCGAGACGTCGAGCACGCCGAGCCACGTGAGGTCGGCGAACTCCTTCGGCATTGCACCCGACAGGCCATTGCAGCTCAGGTCAAGATCAATCTGACCAAGAATCTTGCCGATGCTCGCTGGTATCGCGCCAGACAGCGAGTTGCGGCCGATCTCCAGAGGTATCTGACCGGACAGCCGGTTACCGCCAAGAACGAGCTTGGTGAGCGAACCGAGCATGCCGGCGGTCTCCGGCGAGTTGCACATACGTGTGGTAGACAAAATCGATCAAGATGCTAGTCTGCTTGTTTGAGCTTGCTTTGCACGTAGCGTACATGTGCTTCTCGGGTTCATGGACAGGTCAACGACGTCGAGCCCAGTGCACTTGCCTCCAGCGGACGTAGCGCTCGCGCGCCATGCCCAACTACATGAGCAATCAGCTGTCGCTCGTCAACGGTCCTGTTTGGATACACTAATACAGTTAGAGTTAGAGTTATTTTCTAACCCACTCTAACCCAAATAAGCACCTCTCCACCGGGATAGTTGGGTTAGATGAAACTAACTCACTCTAACCCTTCCTGTTTGGATACTTTTGGGTTATTTGAGCCCCCAACTAACCCAAACTAGTTCTAACCCCATGATCCAAACAGGGCCAAGAGCATACACCCGATCGTTTCTTCGTTGTTGGACAAAAGAAACCCTTCTTCATGGTTGACCAGAACAACAAATTGACCGTTGACTTTCAAAATGGGTTGATCTTTTTGGAAAGTTCATGGATTTCAAAAACTATTCGTGGATTTGCAAAATGTTCACAAATTGAAAAATACCATGAATTGAGAAAATTTTCACGAATTTTGGAAAAAAATCAAGGATTTGAAAATAGTGCATCGATTTTGGAAAAATTCCAACAATTTTGTGAAAAACAATTCCTTGAATTAAAAAATGCATTCATTTTGAAAAAAGTTCATCGATTTTGAAAAAAATATCAATATTTAAAAAATGTTTACGAATTGAAAAAAAATCTCAAATTTGGAAAAAAAATCCCTCATTTTTTAGAAAAACAAAATTGAAAAAAGTTTGCAAGCAAAAAGAAAAGAAAACAAAAAAAGGAACATAAAAAAGAAAGGAAAAAATAAAATAATAACCGAACAAAACCATTTGAAAAAACAAGAAAAAGGAAAAATAAAAAAGAAAAGAGGAAAGAAGAAAAGATTGAGAAAGAAGCTTGTAATCATGTGAACTGGTGGTAGCTGGCTGGTTATTATGTTGAACTCTAAACCATGAAGTTGGTAGTTTGGATCCTACTAGCCTCATAGTTTTTTGCGATTTTAAATGAAAAAAAAGGATGTGCAAGCCCAGCAGCTGTACAGCGTCTACATATTTCTAAAACTAGATGATACCCCGCGCGTTGCTGCGGGAATTGCTTGCAAATATTTTGATGAGATTTTGTTATATGAACATGAATAGAAAATGGGCATATGTAAAACAGCATAGGTAAGTGCAAAATATGTTAGAACAACACGGACTTAGTACCTTAAATCATCCGCATTTTGACCACCAAGAATTAATAAATACTATATATGTATGCTCAAAATGAATTGGTGATAGCATCATAAAGTTTTCCAGCTTGTCCATCAGTTTGCCATGTCTTAAGCTTTGAAATGTTCGAAGGCAGTAGTACCAAGAACCTGTTGGTAAGCATATCATGTATGCTAAGAAATTGTAATGAAAAACCATGAATTATATGAGTGTACCTAACTAAGCAACTTTCAAAAAATTAGTGGGAGACTCACATATAGCTACAAAGTTGTAGAAGTGTAATTCAACTCAATTTCAGCAGTGCGACCAAGTAAAAAGCATTTGACACCGGCATGGTGCAAATATTACAAATGAGAAATGGCAAAGGGAGCTATCAAATAGGAACGCTTCTATGTCATGCTCCGCTGCATACGGAAAATGGATGTAGATTCCGAAACTTACCGAGTTTAAAACACTAATATTGTGTTTTGCTATTTTTGGGTGCTTGCATTTTAAATTTTCCATCAGCACCTCACATAAGTTTGCATCCAGTTCCACCATCCTATATAAATCCGAAAACTGAATCTGTTATCAAAATGACATTTACTTTAGTTTAACATAGAAAATTAAAGAACTAAAGGTGTGCACTTGCAAACAAAAAGATAGACAATGCTTTATTATTAATAATGGACTAACCATGATCCCTTCTCCCCCTAGAAATATATTAACCTAGAAAATGATGTCAGATAATTTGAAATGGAGTGAGGTACACATATAAAACAAAACTGCACTGCAGTTGTACAAAAAATCAATTGTAATGGTGAGCTAAATAGTGCTCTACCTTCAGATTTACAATCTCATGAAGTTGCGATTTTCATGGTGAGCTAAATTTCTAAATCTGGAAAGAACTTGTCTGGGTTACCATGTCACGCCCCTAGAGACAAACACAATTAAGATATTCATATTTCACTACTAGAAAAAGGGCTATAGATAGGATTGATACTAATAGCGCACCATGGAAGTAGTGCGCCACTACTATATACTAATGGCGCACCTGTTGGTGATGCGCCATTAGTGTGGAAGACACTAATGGCGCACCAGAAACAGGGTGCGTCACTAGTATTAATTTTTTTTTCCATTTTTTCATACATACTAATGGCGCATCAGGTCGAAGTGCGCCATTACTAGTTCTAACTAGTAATGGCGCACTATCACGCGGTGCGCCATTAGTAAGCTTCCCCCTCACTCCACCTGTTCCCCTCCCTCCCTTCCTCCCCACTCGACCTAATTTGCCCCCTCCGCCCCAACCGTACGCCGCCGCCGCCCCCCTCCGTCCCCTGCCGCCGCCGCCCCGACCCCCGCCGCCGACCCCGACCCCTCCGGCGACCGGCCGCACCTGCCCAGGTACCTCTC
>NC_057795.1:601401044-601415032 GCF_018294505.1 Triticum aestivum | reverse complement strand
ATCAGCTTCAGTTAGCAGCAGTAGCGAAGGAATCGCTCGATCGGGTTCAGTTAACAGCCATCGAGTGATCGCTCGGGTTCAGTAACGCGTAGCCTGCAGTGCAATCACTCAGGTTCAGTTAGAGTCCAATGCCTCGCTCGGGATCAGTTAGAGCCAACGCCTCGCACACACACGCATACGTGTATGACAGAAACATGCATCGCTCGGCCCCCGACCTCCCACCGTAACCGGGAACTCGCTGAAATTTTCCTCGCCCTCGCTTCTACCATGGTTTTTTTCGTCATGGACGGCCCAAAGAATGTCATGCAGCCGCGTCTCCGGCCCTCCCAGGACGAAAAGCTCATTTTCTGTCATGATTTTTTGTCATAGAAGTAGGAGCCCACCACATCTATGATGATCGAGTTTTGTCACAATTATCATCATAGAAGTGTCATATGTATGACAGGAAAAAAATTCGTTCGGCCCAAAATGTCACGGATGTGTCTTTTTTTTTGTAGTGAGGAGCAGCTCATAGCAATTCATCATATAGCAGCAGCAGGAGCAGCTCATAGCAATTCATCATATAGTAGCAGCAGGAGCAGCTCATAGCATTCATCATATAGCATCAGCAGGAGCAGCTTATAGCAACTCATCATATAGCAGTAGCAACAGCTCATAGCAATTCATCATATAGCAGCAGCAGCTCATAGCAATTCATCATATAGCAGCAGCAGCTCATATCAATTCATCATATAGCAGCAGCAGCAGCAGCTCATAGCAATGCATCATATAGCAGTAGGAGAAGCAGCTCATAGCAATTCATCGTATAGTGGATCATATGAAAATTTGGCAAAAAACAGAGGAGATCCTCACCTTGTTGGATGAGCTCATCCTGCAACAGCACCTCAAGGCCATGGCCTGAGAAGAGGGGAGGGGGAATAAGGTGCCTTATGCCGCAGTGTGGCATCAGCCATAGTTGTGCAGCGCCCGCCGGAGTAGTGCGTTGGACGAACCACAGTGGAGTAGCTGCTGGAGACCATGAGAATGAGGGGCGGCGCCAGAGGGAGGAGCAGCCAGGGAGATTTGCCCCTATCCGCCGGCCATGTAGACTAGCTGCACATAGAATCGTCGAGGACCAGGCTAGATGGGACCAGTGGCGATGGCTCGCTAGAGGAACCCTAGTGCTACAGGCAGGGGATCGAGGTAGAGGTAAAGGGGAGAGGAGATGCAAGCGGGCAGGGCTATGAACGCTTGCGTATTTGTTTTTACTTGAGGGTCGGGTGTGACACGGGCATCAGCAGTTGCATTTTCAGTGTAATATAGGCAGACAACAGAGTCATTTCACTATTCCCCTTCCCTTAAATTTTTAGTGAGGTTCTACCCGAAACACCCCCCTCCAAAGCGAAATTAGTTAAGCCCAAGCCCATAACTCAAAAATTACTTCTTTACATCTTTTATGGCTTATTTTGACAATATGCCCTGAAAAGGCGGAATCGAACTGGCCCTTAACCTGCAATTCAATTGTGCGTGCAATGATGAATCACTCCTGCCTGCTATAGTGTACATTCAGGCATCATCATACATGGCATAACCTAATACATGTGCATTCAATTATAGAATCTAGAATATGCAATGTTTATGTTAGTTCATACGTTGCACATGGTGTTTAAATGCCCCTTAAATCTGGTCAGTCAAGTGATGGTCTTTAAGCCTCCTTGTTTGCTTCTTTTCTTGATATGTAAGATTTGCTCACACATCTGTTCAATTGCTTGTTTGCATCAGCCAGACATACTAGGACTGTTTGCTTTGATTACTTGTTGTTCTTGACCTAACACTCTAACAGAGCTTGTCAACGATTTAAACACTAAGGGTTGTTGTAGTGGGACCTTGTCTAACTCATAGGTGATATAAAGGTTTGGCTGTACACTTAAGTAGGCTCTCCAAGAGTACCTGGAGATCCAGTTCAAAGGTATGGCTAGTTTTTACATAGTGCAGACATAGTAAATGCTCATTTCATTGTGTGCAAGTGCAAATATGCGGCTTGTTTCATTATGTGGTGTTGTTTTGTTATAATCTCATCCTTTTCTGTTCACAGACTGGAAAGTATGCATATTTATCTTCCTAGGAGACGAGTAACTAGTTTGTGTCACCTTGCAGAGGGGGTGCAATGAAGATAAGATTGAGGATTTCCAAATACAAGATGTTAGGAAGGAGCCTTGCAAGAGAAGTAGGAGCTGCGTTGAGCCTCTTCAACCTGTTAAGGTAAGTCACTGTATGCAACTCAACAATTCAATTCCTTGTTTGTTTCAGGCATAGTTAATTTGCTCTTTTCAATTGCTTTATTTGTCCTCAGTTAATGAGATGCCCAAAGAATCATGCTTGATGTTGGGTACTTGTATAACTATTAGTTGACATAATTAAAGTCCTTACCATTTAATTACTCTGCCGAAGTGTGCATGAAGCTTTGAAGTCTATTAACCAACTATTATAGGCTCACAATCTAGTTTATACTAGGCTAATGATTGCATAGTTTTGCCTGCAGTAGTATGTTTGTATGAAACCCTCTGTTGTTCATTATGCTCCCTAAGACTTTAATTGAGCTACAGAATGGCCAACTGCTTGCTTACTTATACACAACGTGTTGTCTAAATTTGTAACTTGTCTGTGTTTTGGATTAGGCCCCAACATCATGATAGATCCTCTGGATCGAATCGGCCTGAGATTTTCGGTAGTAGTGATAGGTATTACCTTCTCCTGGTGCGATGAACTGCCACCAGTGGCCATGGTGGGATCGTGACGACGGCGATGAGTGAACAGAGAGATAGCGGTGGCGGAGCTTCCCGCCGCTGTCAGCTCCGCCTTGATCAGTAGGCAAGGCAGGTGGGGTGCGAACCATTCTTCGGCATGATGCACTCGTGGCCCCCACCTCCCTTATATGGAGCTGCGCAACAGGGGCCTGCAACCTAGTCGAGTTGAGGGTCCCTGATCAGGACTGAGTCAAGGATCCAGTTGGCTGTTGGGCCAACTAACAGGAGATCAACACTAACATTCTCCCCCTTGATCTCACCTTATACTTTTAACTTCACACTTTGACGTAACTCTTTTGACTTTCTCTTGATTTGCTCTTGGTCCTTGTCTCAGTGCAGATCAATACGTAGGGCGTGCCTCGTCATAACAGTTATCAGTTACCGTCAGATTAACAGCTACAATGCATCTTTCTGTATTGAAACAAGACCTTAACCTTTCTTTGGGCCCTTTAGTAATCCAGAAATCATAGACCTCCCATAATTCCCATGTCGACTGCCTGTTCTCTTAACACGCTGGGTGGTAGGCCTTTGATAAGCGGATCTATAAGCATCTGTTTGGTACTTACACCATTAGTGCTATCATATGATTCTGGATTTTCTCCTTCGCAACATATAACTCTTGGTCAATGTGTTTGGCAGTACACCTGACATGTTGACGTAGGAGATAAAATACTTGGATGATATATTGCTGCTGCATATCATCATCAATTCCGGGTAAGGTTTTCTCTAACCATTTAGCCTGTCCTGTAGCCTCAAATCATGCTATACTTTGCGGTATACATAAGTCATGGCACCGCAACTATTTTGCTTTTGGAGCTTTTCCACAATAAAACTCCAAAGGTACGAGTGTTTAGCTACTAGTGTGGGCTTCAGTAAACATCCCGCCAAAACTTAGTTCTTTTACTCACAACCTTTTGAGAGTATGTGTCCCTTTCTTATTTAGCATGAGGCTTCAATACTTTGTACGATTGCAAAATGTTCTTTAACTCCGTTCCAGTGATCTATTGCTGGACCGGACTTCTGCCAAAAAATTCCCGAATAACTGAGCTATGTCAGGGTAAATAGCACTGATTTTGCTTCCAACAGCTAAAGCACATGGAACCTCTTTCTTTTGATCGATCTCATATTGGTTCCTGGAATACATAATATTCCCAAACTATTACCCTTGACTATAAGACAGGCGTAAGCTTACTCGCATGCATACTATATCTCATTAGAATCCTTTTCTAAGTATGCTTTTTGCGATAATCCTAATACCCCTCTTCTTTTATCCCGGTGAATTTCCATTCTTTAAGCGAATAGACCTTCACTGAGATTACTGTGATCATGACTTGATGTCACAAATAATCTTCTTTTTCTTCAACAGTAGATTGAACATCACTACTAGTAAGTAGTACATTATCTACACGTCGAAAGCGGGAAAAGTATTTCCCATCTCTGAACTTTGCAAATATTCAATTTGTCATCCTCACCTTCCTTAAAACCCAAAACTTCTCTTCATCCTCTTTAATCTTTAGATGCCACTGTTCAGTGGCGTGCTTTGATCCATAAATGGATTTCTTCATGTGGCATCCCATATTTTTCTTTTCTTTTCACATCAAAACTCTTGGGTTGCGTTGTGTAAGGGTTTTCTCATACAAATCTCCATTTGGGAGATGTTGTTTCTACATCCAACTGATGCAATTCCAAAATATTAGTATGCCACTAATGACATTGTGATTCTAAGATAATCCTTTTATGAGACTGCATATAATGTCTCATTATCACTTATCTTTTCTTTGCAGAAAGCCTTTTGCCACAAGTCGCGCTTAGTGGCTTTTCATATTCCCTCTAGAGTCACATTTTAATCTTGTAGACCCATTACAGCCTACAGTTTTGGCTCCGTTGGGAACTTATCCTTTGTTCCAAAACGAGTAGGAATTTCTAGGTCTCATGACATCTTCCATGGTTCTTGCCATTTCGACGAATGAGCGCCACTCATGGCTTCACCAAAAGAGGCGGAATCACTTTATTTTCTATCTGGGGTTGTTTCTATTTTTCATTGCCAAGAGACGGTTGATACTACAGAGTTCCCTTGACTTTATTTTCTTTTGAAGAGTTAACGACAGGTGTTGAACATCTGTTGTCATCTCAACTTCTGTCGTTCATATAACGCCGAGACAATTGTTGTGCTTGAATCATTTGAAGTCAACATATGGTCCCACTTCTCTTCAAGCTTTAGTTCTCAACATACTTTACTCCCCAGATTATCCCATCTATTGTAAAGATGGTATATTTACTAGCTTCTGTTTGGGTTTATTTGATTTGGGGTGTCAATGATATGAGCGATATACTCCCTTTTCGATCATATTCTTCTTTAATTGATCATTCTTACTTTAAACATACATTGTATGCATCGTATTCAATTTTGAGGAGAATTTCTTATCTTCCTAATCTTTCTCCTCCTCAAAATATGGCACAAAACTACTTTACTGCCATAATTTCGAAACTATTTGTAACACTTGTGAACGAGGAGTCTTTTATTACTTGGTGTGGTCACATGATCAAGTCATGCAAGAACAATGGGAGTACTATTTCCTCATTCCCCTCAAGAACTCATCAGAGTTCTTTATTCTATTGCACTTTCAAGAACTCATCAGCGTTCTTGATATTGGTACACTTTTGCAAGTTATGCTTGCAATCTTGACTTTTGTTCGTATACAACTTTATTTTGTCCTTCGGCTCTTTCGAAGTCACTGTCCAGCATGACACTATGGAAATGCATGGGATTTGTTTGGATAGCTTTAAAAGCTCCCCCAGACTTCTTCACTTTTATGTGATACTGAAGTAGTACATGAGTCATCGCAAAAACTTTCTTTGCCATGCAAAGTTATGAATGACACAAGTGCCAAAACTTTTCTGACATGCGGTATTAAACTTTAAATGCATTGTTAACAATCAATGCACTGATAACACACATATTTAATTCAACGTTGGTCAAATTGAACATGCGTTTATTTATTTCAATCACTATTGAAGGACAATATGTTGATTACCTTTAGTCATAATGACTTAATAACATGCACTTATACTTTATTTTTCCGATTAAATTTTCTCATTGGTCCAATTTAATAAGAAACAATAACAAACTGAAACATCATGAAAACGTTAGAGAGAGAGAAATGATAACTCATTTCCGGAACATATTCTTTCCCTTTTCTCTTTTATCGTACCGAGAAAAAATCAGAACGACGTTCGATTTTTGTTTCATAACATCAGCATTGCAGCCGAGTAAGTACTAAAACTTTGACTGTAGCATTGATGGAAATCAACTATTGTTTGCAAAATTTCTCTCTTCCAGGAAAAGTATTGTGTTTTAGTTTAACATTAGTCAAAATTAAAACATACGATATTCTTGTACTTTGAGTCCTAGATCACCGTTGGGCAGAAACAAGATTTGCGAATATCATATAATAATGTTGTCATCCTCAGCTATGATCATTAAACGACAACATCATAATTTATTTTAAAATTCTCTTCTTTGAGAATTTCTCATCTTTATGGATTTAACTGTAAGAACAAACTAATGCTCAACTTTTCTTTCACTTAAAACAGCGGAAGCCTTTATGAACTTTAAGCTTAAAAGTTGTTTCCCCAGAGAGGGAAAAACTCATCTTTACTCATCATAATTAAATCATTTTTAGATCATGAAAACAAAAACATACTATTCAGAAGCATTTGTGTTACTTTTGTAATCTCTAAACAAATATCTCGTTGGTTCAATTTGAGTACAGATCAACAATTCATCAAAAATATGCTTCTGAAAGAATATACTATGACTGACAAGGTGTACTTTGTGCATGCGGCCCAGCCGCAAAATTGACCCATGGTCAATATGCACCCGCCTGCATAGGCCTTTACTGTTTATGCGATTAAAACTATATCACCGTTGAACCCAAAAAAATGCACCTTTAGTTTCGATAATAAAACATGATCATGTTATTAACAACGTTGGTCACAAAAATAACATAATCATATTCATTTTAATAATCACTTTAATGTGCTCTTTAAATTTAATTCTATGTAAACTTTTATTTTTTTCTTTGTAAAAGAGCACTGTTAATAATTTACGCAGCGGAAAAACATGAATATAAAATTCATGAACCTTTTAATATTTACAGAAACTTTTCTTTTACCAAGTAAAAAAATCATGAACTTTATTATTTTCTTTCTAAAATTCACGAACATTTCTTTTTCAGAAATTTTACTATTTTCAGAAACTTTTCTTTTATTTATTTACTTTGATATTTTCTAAACAAACTTACTTTGGATTAAATTTGAATAGAAAATACTATGTCAAATTTGCCCAAAACTGGACAAATAACAAAAAAAAAATTCAGAGCAGTGGGGCTAAAAACCGTCCCACGGCGTGCCGCGCCGCTCGAGCCGGCCACATCACACAGTGCGCGGCAGCGCTCTTCTACTCTTTCGGTCCGCTAGGCCCAGCGCCAGGCTAGGTTTTTAATCGTGGCCGTCCAGTCCGATCGAACGATCCAGCGTGCATCTCGCTGGATCAAAACAAAACGACTTGTCTCCCCAATCTACCCTAGCGCATTCCTCTCCCTGTACGCGCCGCTCATGGCCACGCCGGCAGCGGGGAAAGGCCACACCGGCCGTCGGCGACCGCGTCGGGCCACCGCGCCGCGCGAGCCGCGCTGGCCCCCTTTCTCCTTTCCTTTCCTCCGTTCGTCTCGTACGCGGCTCTCTCCGACCGCTCGGCTGCCGCATCATGCCGGTCGCCGGCGACGGCGTCGACATCCACCACTTCGCCCCGCGCGAGCTCTTTCCCGTTCCCCTCCTTGCTCCACCTCTTTCTCCAGTCTGCCATGCCGCTCCTCCTCTCATCAGAGTAAATGACGACGGCGGCTGGCTACAGTACCGCGAGATGCGGCGGCGCCCCCTCTGTTCCCCTTGCAGGTGTGCGCGAACTCCCGCAGGAGAGCGCGTCTCCGTCAAGCGGGACAACGGAGGTGCCTCTTTGCCCCAGCTGGGGTGGTTCTTCTTCCCTATCGCCTCGGCTTGCCGATGCGCAACGGGATCAAGAGGAACAGGCGCGGCCTTGCGGCGGCGCTCTTTGCCGGCGAGGCCTAAGGCCCTTCTCCGGTGAGGTGTTTTCTTTACCCTATTCTAGGGTTCCAGGGGAGGGGAAATTTTCTCTGTGTGCTATTTCAACCGTAAAATCCTAGACCCAACCTGTCTGATACCATTGATAGATCCTCTGGATCGGATCGGCCTGAGATTTTCAGTAGTAGTGATAGGTATTACCTTCTCCTGGTGCGATGAACTGCCACCAGTGGCCATGGTGGGATGGTGACGGCGGTTATGAGTGAACAGAGAGATAGCGGTGGCGGAGCTTCCCGCCGCTGTCAGCTCCGCCTCGATCAGTAGGCAGGGCAGGTGGGGTGCAAACCATTCTTCGGCATGATGCACTCGTGGCCCCCACCTCCCTTATATGGAGCTACACAACAGGGGCCCGCAACCCAGTCGAGTTGAGTGTCCCTGATCAGGACTGAGTCAAGGATCCAGTTGGCCGTTGGGCCAACTAACAGGAGATCAACACTAACATTGATCCAGTTGGCCGTTGGGCCAACTAACAGGAGATCAACACTAACACATCATGCTCCTCTGGTGAGCTAAGAGAGATTTCTGTATGCAGGCTGCACAGACTATCTTTTTAATAATTTTTAAAATATCATTTGCTTATGCTTCATGACGTGTAACATTATTGTTAGTCATGTTTTGCCATGTAGTACAAAATAGTGTCTTGCTCGCTTCACTGTTGTAACTATATTTTTGCCCTAGTCATGTGTACTTACAGAAACATTTCAGGATGAAGTGACATCAACACAAAGATCTGCGAGCAGTGCGGCATGGCTGTTACCGAATGATTATGGATTGGAAATGGAATGTGCTGATGTTCTCGAGCATCAACTAGAGGTGGCAAGACAATGTGTACATGATTGTCAACGTACAATCAACAAGTTGGGACTGGACATGAAGGTATTAGATGCAGGAGTCAAAAAATGAAACAAGACACTGAGGTAACCACGAAGGAATTGGAGATTTTGCAGACTGAAATTTGTGCCATCTGAATCCGGCCAATCCTATTTTCTAAAGAGATTATAGTTCAAATGGAGTTAAGTTGATGCGCATCCATGATGTATGAGCTGTATTTGCCCAGTGTATGTAATTTTCTGTTTGTGTATGCTTTATTAGCACCTGTGCCTAACCATAATGCCCAGTGGGTATAATCGGCTGTAATTTCTTAATTGTATAGTGTAGGATTATTCTACGTTTCTATGCTTTGGTCTCTTTGTTGTATAGTGTATGTTTTTTAGAGGTGATAGAATTGAGTATGATAATTCTTTGAATATGATATATCATTCAAGCGGGGGCCAACTCACCCAAACGTTGTAGTGACTATGGCCCTCCACGGGTCGTACGATCCATGGGCCATGTACGGGCCGTCGGATCCATGGGCCTTCTACGTCTCGTAGGATCCATGCGCCTTGTAAGGGCCGACTCATCTATGGGCCTTGTACGGGCTATTGATGGGCCGTAGACGGGCTAGAGTGGAAATCGTACGTTTTATGGGCTGGCCATTACAGGCCGTTAATAGGCCATATTTGGTGATGCTATGAAAATGGCCCAACACATTAACGGTCTGATACGTCTCTAACGTATCTATAATTTTTGATTGTTCCATGCTATTATATTACCCGTTTTGGATGTTTATCGGCTTTACTTTACACATTTATATCATTTTTTGGACTAACCTACTAACTGGAGGCCCAGCCCGTATTGCTGTTTTTTGGCCTATTTCAGTATTTCGAAGAAAAGGAATATCAAACGGAGTCCAAATGGAATGAAACCTTCGGGAGCGTGATTTTTGGAACGAACGTGATCCAGAGGACTTGGAGTGCAAGTCAAGAAGCAGTCGAGGCGGCCACGAGGGTGGAGGGCGCGCCCACCCCTACTAGGCGCACCCCCTATCTCGTGGGCCCCTCGGACGGCCACCGACCTACTTCTTCCTCCTATATATACCCACGTACCCAGAGAACATCAGGGGTGACCACGAAAAACTATTTCCACCACCGTAACCTTCTGTATCCGCGAGATCCCATCTTGGAGCCTTCGTCGGTGCTCCGCCGGAGGGGGAATTGACCATGGAGGGCTTCTACATCAACACCATAGCCCCTCCGATGAGTTGTGAGTAGTTTACCATGGACCTTCGGGTCCATAGTTATTAGCTAGATGGCTTCTTCTCTCTTTTTGGATCTCAATACCATGTTCTCCTCGATCTTCTTGGAGATCTATTCGATGTAACTCTTTTTGTGGTGTGTTTGTCGAGATCCAATGAATTGTGGGTTTATGATCAAGTTTATCTATGAAAAATATTTGAATCTCCTCTGAATTCTTTTATGTGTGATTAAGTTATTTTTTCAAGTCTCTTCGAATTATCGGTTTGGTTTTGCATACTAGATTGATCTTTCTTGCAATGGGAGAAGTGCTTAGCTTTGGGTTCAATCTTGCGTTGTCCTTTCCCAATGATAGCAAGGGAAGGAAGGCATGTATTGTATTGTTGCCACCGAGGATAAAAAGATGGGGTTTATATCATATTGCATGAGTTTATCCATCTACATCATGTCATCCTTCTTAATGCATTACACTGTTCTTTATGAACTTAATACTCTAGATGCATGCTGGATAGCGGTTGATGTGTGGAGTAATAGTAGTAGATGCAGGCAGGAGTCGGTCTACTTGTCACAGACGTGATGCCTATATACATGATCATGCCTAGATAATCTCATAATTATTCGCTTTTCTATCAATTGCTCGACAGTAATTTGTTCACCCACCGTAATACTTATGCTATCTTGAGAGAAGCCACTAGTGAAACCTATGGCCCTTGGGTCTATGTCTTATCATATAAGCTTTCAATCTACTTTTATTTGCATCTTTACTTTTCCAATCTATATCATAAAATACCAAAAATATATTTATCTTATCATATTATCTCTATCAGATCTCACTTTCGCAAGTGGCCGTGAAGGGATTGACAACCCCTTTATTGCGTTGGTTGTGAGTTCTTTGTTTGTTTGTGTAGGTGCGTGGGACTTTTGAGGAGGCTCCTACTGGATTGATAGCTTGGTTCTCAAAAACTGAGGGAAATACTTACGCTACTATTGCTGCATCACCCGTTCCTCTTCAAGGAAAACCAACGCAAGCTCAAGACGTAGCAAGAAGGATTTCTGGTGCCGTTTCCGGGGAGGTCTTCTCTCAAGTCAAGACATACCAAGTACCCATCACAAACTCATCTCCCTCGCATTTACATTATTTGCCATTTGCCTCTCGTTTTCCTCTCCCCCACTTCACCCTTGCCGTTTTACTCACCCTCTCTTTCCCATTCTCTTCTCTCTTTCGCTTGTCTTTTGTTTGCTCGTTGTCATGGCTAGTCCTCATATCCTCATTATTACTCCCGAACATGAAATTCTTAACTTTAAGCAAAGGGAGGGAGAAAATTTAAAAGATGCTTGGCATAGAATTTGTAATGCTCAAAATAAATCTACTAGGAAGCTTTCTACTTCCGTTCTTCTTTGCAATTTTTATGTAGGCATTACTCCTTGGAATAGATGCATTCTTGATCCATTACCGGAGGGGATTTCTTGAGTAGCCATATGTTTGATGCTTATAACACTATGTTAGATTTTTTGGCCCACCACCTCTTTTGGTTAATGAAACTGTTTTAACTTTGGAACATGTGATGGAAAGGCTTGAAATTATTGAAAATAAAGTTGCCACTGTTGAGTTGACTGAAAATTTGGATAAAAAGATTCATAACCAAATTACCCAATATGGATCTAGGGTTGGAGTTACTTTGAAATTGTTTTAAAGAGAAACAACCTATAGTTAATGAAAGAATAGATCTAGATTCCACGAGAATCGGAAAACTTGAGGATATCATTACCAACTTAGGGTCGGTGTTTTCTTCCGTGAAAAACACTCCAAACCATTCTACAAAAACTGCCAAATTTATCTATGTTCCTAAAAATAAGGGTGAATCTTCTAGTAAGGGAAATGTGGATCTCAAATCAATAAGTGTTCATCCCAATTGTCTCTCTATCATTAAGGAACCTTTTGCTATAAATGAAATTCTTGAATTCTTGCCTAAGGGTTTAATCATTGCTAAAAAGAGAGAAACCCCTAAAGATTATAAGTGCTCTATTGAGGAATTGAGTGCCAAAGATGGCACTACTTAGATCTATCCTCGCTTTTATGCCTAGCTAGGGGCGTTAAACGATAGCGCTAGTTGGGAGGCAACCCAATTTTATTTGTGTTTTTTGTTTTTGTTTCTTTTTAGTAATAAATTTTGCATCTACCTTCTTTTTAGATGTGTTTTTATGTTTTAATTAGTGTGTGTGCCAAGTAGAACCTATAGGATAACCTTTGGTGATAGTTAATCTCATTTTGCTGAAAAACAGAAACTTTGCACGCACGAAATTAGTTTTGTTAATTCACAGAACCGTGCTTTTGCGTTGATTATTTTTGCTGTAGATTAATAGACAAATTTTCCAGGACTTCCTATTTTGGTAGTATTTTTAGAGTTCCAGAAGTATTCGAGGGTTACAGATTGCTAAAAACTGTTCTATTTTTGATAGATTCTGTTTTTCGTGTGTTGTTTGCTTATTTTGATGCATCTATGGCTAGTATTAAGTCATATGAACCATATAGAACTTGAAATACAGTAGTTTTAACACCAATATAAATAAATAATGAGTTCATTACAGTATCTTATCTGGTGGTTTTGCTTTCTTTCACTAACGGAGCTTATGAGGTTTCCTGTTGAGTTTTGTGTTGTGAAGTTTTCAAGTTTTGGGTAAATATTTGATGGACTATGGAATAAGGAGTGGCAAAAGCCTAATGTCGGGGGAAACTGATCCATGAACACCTATGGGACCGGAGCCCCTTTCGGTTCGGCGGGGGGCGGAGATCGCACGAAGAGCAGATCGAGGCGGAGCACATGAGCAGTTTACCCAGCTTCAGAGCTCTCCGGAGAGATAACACTCCTACTGTTGCTTGTCTGATTCTATTATGTTCTTGCTCTAGAGAGCTAAGTGTTTGCTGGCTCCGAAATGATTCGAGCCTTCTGAGCTAGTCGAACTGAACCGAAAGTTCCGAACCCCCCCTACGTTGCGCATGGGCCTCCTTTTATACGCGCAAGGGGTCACCAACAGGTGGCAACGCAGAGAAGGGTACAAATGTAAAAAGAGAGGTAGTTGGTACAGTTGCTTGTACAGTGTACTCTACCTAACCCCGACGGCAGGGGACAAGGGCATTAAATGCCCATCTGTGTCGCCTAAATAGTGCAGAAAAGGACCGTTAGAGGCGCCACCGTCCGCCACGATGGCGATCTTGTCAGTGTCGCATGCCACCGCTTACCGCTGGCTGCACAGCCTTCCGCCATGCGTGCCTGGAGAGGCCCCCAGGATGACACGTTGGTGGATGTGCTGGAGCGTGGTAGCAGAGTGGCCGCTTGCCCCGGCAAGCGCCTTGCCGCGGTCGTGGTCTTGTCGCACCCGGAAGCTTGTCGCTCGCCGGGCCTTGCCGGGACGCGTGGCGCGTCGCGGCAAGTTCCTTGAAATGCCTCGGTTAGCCTTCCTGGCAAGCTCCTCTTGCCGGGGTCTTGTCTTCTTGACTTGAACACTTGGTTCCTGAATGGCTCCAAAGGAGCCAAGGAGTATCTTGGCGGTCACCCGGCAAGCCCTTGCAGTGGGGCGCTGCTACTGCCCGTGCACAAGTTCGGGGTACTAGGGTACCCCTATTCTAGTACACCGACAGGAGCCCGCAGGCCTAGGCCACAAACGGTGCAGAGCGCTGTTGGGCCAGGCCCAAAACAGGGCACGGGCACGCGCGGCCCAAGTAACGCTGAATCTTGCTCTGTACCCACCGCGCTCTCCCCCAACGGCACGCGCTGAATGCGGCATCGTGGGAGAGATCGTGGGGGGTTCTTTATTCGGAGGGGCAAAACGTCCGCCCCCTCCCTCTTTATAAGCAGGGGAAACGGGGGCAGTTTCCCCACTTCGCCATCTGTTGCTTTGTCCTCGAGAATCTCCGCTGCTCCCTCCTTCTTCTCAAAGCCGAAAGAGAGCAGCGCTCCGCCCC